>NW_026016754.1:0-170978 GCF_020379485.1 Brassica napus | reverse complement strand
ATCATGCTCCCAATGCAAGTATATGCAACTTAAGCTCTAGACTCTCCTAGAATGCAAATGATGCAAACTAATGATATGTTTGTTTTTATGCAAATAGGTATGCAATGCATGACTCAGCATGAAACCAACATCAAAGCAAACATGATCAATACTTGGTACCTCGTCCCCCAAACTTAAATGACACAGTCTCTTTGTTGTCAAGGAGAAAGAGATACCCCAAAAGAGAAAACTAATATGCAAAAACGAAATGTTATATACAAGGAAGTAGAAATACCTTCAAGGATGTAAGTGGGGGCAGATGCCCCAACATCATCGTCGTCTGGTGGAACGTGGGTGTAGTAAACCTCATGTCCTGAAGCTGTAGTCTCCATACCATTGTTGGCTCTGAACTTCTCTTCAATCTCACTTCACTTCTGAAGAGGCTAGGGATGGAGACTTGTTTCCAGAGGCGGGGAGTGGGTGGGTTCCTCCTTGTCGCTGGAGCTGTCTATCAGTGAGTGGGAAACAAGATCAGTGGCTGAGGTGGGGGCTGGGGGACTGATGTGTTCGCGAGGCGAAGTCCAGAGCTACATCCAGCTATCCTCCTCTGTTCAAGGACATCGACCACCTTCTTCATGAACTTGGCTGAAGTCTTTGCTTGCTTCTTCACCGTCTTGCTCAGCGCCTTGCACTTGTCCTTCAGCTTTTTCTGTTTGTTCTGTCTTGTGCCTTATTCCATCGCTGAAGTCGGCCAATGTGGCATGAGCGTCACGAGCGCCCAGGGGGAAGGACTCCATCATGTGGCTTGAAGTAGTAGCGTGAGGTCCATAGATGGGTACAGATTCTTCCCTAGAGAGGTTCCGTGAAGTGTCTCTCGTCGGAACACTCCTTTTCCTTGGTGCAGCAATGGGCCGAGAGACCCGTGTTCTCCAAGAAAGTCTTCTTGGGATAAGTTGAAGCTGATAGCTCCAGGTCTCTCTAAGCTCGTCAGCTCTGGTTTGGAAGAACCACTTCGACCGGCTTGCCCTGCAAGTAGTAGTGGTAGACGTAGTCCTTCCCATACATCCCACTGAAATAGGTGGCAATCCTCAAGTAAGTGCCATCGATGAACTTAGGCCCTGCTGCGTCCTTTCCCAAGGGAACATTCAGAAATTGGAGCAGTGGTGTGATCATCCCGCCTATCCCAACCTTTGGTTGCGAATCAGTTGTGTACCATGCCCAGTCTCTGTAGTGCTCGAGACGATTCACGAAGAAGCTGACCATCCCGAAGGAAGCATAGATGTCGTTGCTTGGAAGGGGCAACATTCCAGGTGGGGCGTAGGGGCGGATAGCCGGGCAGAGCATCTCATGTCTTCCTCGGTGACATTACCAGCTTGCTTCCGTGGGTAGAATGCATGGACGAGCATCCTATGGAGGTAGCGTACAGACGGGTGCCGGATATGTGAGTTCTTGTCAGCCCCGGTAGAGTGCTTGTTTCCAGTGATTAACTTCCAAAGCTGAGCGGGGAGGTTTTCACACTTGGGAAGGGAGTAGTCTGCCAAGTCTTGGAAACCCATGCCTCTCCCAATGTCTTTGAAGTTCATGTTGTACTCTCTCCCATTGACCTTGAACTTTATTTTGCCCCATCCTTGCCTCACGTGCGGAGCGTCATGGTAAGTGACCTCAAGGGAAGACAAGACTCTGACAGGAGACATCCCGGTAGGCAGGTAGGCCATGGTGAGGAGTTTGGGCATCTTCAGGTGCCCCAGCATTGCCTCAATATCAGAATCGAGACCCCCTCCTTCAGCAAATCAAGGTCAGCGAATCTGGTTGGAGTCCAAGTTACCCCATTCGCAAATGATGATACAGCTCTTCCTCAGATGGAGTTTTCGCCCTGTCTCTATCATCAGCAACCTCCTTCCCCTTGGACATCTTGGCCCTCTTTGTAGGAGCCTGCTCATCTGCACTTTCATCGCCACTCTCCTCATCTGTGGCAACTGCTATACTCTTCCTGCCTCTCCTCTTGCTCCTTTGCCTTTCTTTGCAGCCACGGTTTGCTGTCGAGAAGTCCTTTGTGTCCCAGAACCAGCTCGTTCCGAGGCTAAAGCCTTTCCTCTCAACGAAGACTCTTGACTTTCAGGTTCTTGCCTCTCAGCATCCGACTTTCCCTTAGTTTTCCTAACCATTGTACTGAGAAATACAAAACTTGGAAAGGGATAAGTCGATTGACTTTGCAAATGTAAACTTCAAGAAGCAACGTAAAGAATCACAATTCTCAATCTTTTCATCATGTGAAAATTACAAGACAAAAAAATTCAATAATCAAAGTAATTCTAGAATGAGAGGGTTCTCTAATCAAACCTTTCAACACCTTAACATACTAACTCACCCACTAACACACTCAATTAGGATCAATTTCGAAAAGCCCCAAATCCATGAACCCTAATTTTGCCAAAGTTCAAATTAAGCTCAATTCCACCATCATTCAACAACCCAACTTATATATAAGCTTTCCCTAGTCTATTTTACCACAATCAAGCAAGAAAATGACCAAATTTCGATTTTCAAATTCTAGGGTTCATGGACCTACGAATTTGAATTTAAAACACAATACCTTGCTTTGGATGAAAGGAATGGGAATGGGTGGTGAGGAATAGACTGTTGGGCGAAAGCTTGGATTTAGAAACAAGAACTAGGAGATTTGGGTGAGAATTGAGAAAGTTAGGAGATTTTTGGTGTGGGTTTTTTGAGAGAGTATGAGTGTTTGTGAGAGGAAGGAGAGTGAAAGAGATGAAGGTCGTGGGTATGGGTAGGTCTAGGGTCGTCCGGTTAGGTTTAGGGCTGGTAACTCGAATTAAACCGGACAAATCGAAGAGGTACTTACCTGGACCGGCTCGGGAGCGACCTCACGTGGTCGCTGCGAGACGTCGCTCTGATCGACGAGCGCGGCGGCGAGTGCGTGTCAGGGGGCCTCACGTGTCGCTGCGAGACGTCGCTCAGAGAGCGATTCTCGAGCCCCGAGACCGAAATGCGAGCGACTTAGCCGAGTCGCTCTGATCACGTCGCTCCCAGTCACAGAAAACGCGAGCGACCTCACGTGGTCGCTGCGAGACGTCGCTCCGAGAGCGACTCTCGAGCTCCGGACACCGAAAATGCGAGCGACTTGGACCATCGCTCTGATCACGTCGCTCCCAGCTGGAGCGACCTCGTGGCGTCGCTGCGGAACCTCGCTCCCACGCTCGATTCTTGCATTGACCGGATCGATGAACCACCTGAACACTACTTCAACACTTTTCCCTTTTTTTTTTTATGAAATATGATGAAATGAAAATACCAATGCAATATGTACAAGGATACGCATGGACTTCCTCCCAAGTGAGCTTGTTTTAAGTCTCTAGCTTGACTTTGCCTCCTTTTGGATTAGGCTGGGGTAGGATCAGAGTGGAGTTGAAACTCCATCTTCCTCAGGTGCATCTGCCATGTAGAGCTTAAACCTTTGCCCATTGACTGTGAAGTCTCTTCCATCAGTACTCCACAAAACTATTGCTCCATATGGCTTAACCTCTTTGACCTTGAATGGGCCGGACCACCTTGACTTAAGCTTTCCTGGAAACAACTTCAGTCTTGAGTTGTAGAGAAGAACTTGATCTCCTTCTTTAAACTCTCTCTTTAGGATATTCTTGTCATGGAAAGCTTTAGTCTTCTCCTTGTAGATCCTTGAGTTTTCAAAGGCATCCATTCTTATCTCATCAAGCTCATGTAGCTGAAAAAGCCTTTTCTCCTTGGCACTCTTGATGTCAAAGTTCAGCAACTTTACTGCCCAAAGTGCCTTGTACTCAAGCTCCACTGGTAGATGGCAAGCTTTCCCGTACACTAGGTTGAAAGGTGTGGTCCCCAGAGGTGTCTTGTAAGCTGTCCTATAAGCCCAAAGCGCATCATCAAGCTTAACTGACCAATCCTTCCTTGTAATCCCCACAATCTTCTCCAGAATGGACTTGATCTCTCTGTTAGAAATCTCAACTTGACCACTTGTTTGAGGATGGTAAGGAGTTGCAACCTTGTGCTTAACACCGTTCTTCCTGAGAAGTCCCTCAAGCAGTTTTGTTGATGAAATGAGACCCTCCATCACTGATTACAACTCTTGGAACTCCGAACCTTGGAAAGATGGTGCTCTTGAACATCTTGATTACCACTCTTGCATCATTGGTGGGACTTGCAATAGCTTCCACCCATTTTGAGACATAATCAACAGCTACCAGGATGTACTTGTTGCCATGTGATGATGGAAATGGCCCCATGAAGTCAATACCCACACGCATCAAACACTTCAACTTCAAGGATTGGATTCTGAGGCATCTCATTCCTCTTGGTGATGTTTCCCCTCCTTTGGCATGAATCACACCTTGAAACAAAGTCTTGTGTGTCCTTGAACATGTGTGGCCACCAGAATCCAGCTTGTAACACCTTAGCAACAGTCTTGAAGGTAGCAAAGTGGCCTCCATAAGATGATCCATGACACTGTGTAAGGATCCCATCAATCTCCTCATTAGCAACCACTCTCCTATAAAGTTGATCTTTGCAGAGAATGTAGAGGTAGGGCTCATCCCAGTAGTATCTCTTCACATCCTTGTAGAACTTCTTCTTGGCATAACCCACAAGATTCAAAGGCTCTTTTCATGTGGCTAGGTAATTCACCAAATCAGCATACCAAGGTTCTTTCTCTTCTGTTGCCTTGACTTCTTCAAGCTTCCTTCCAGTCTCACAAACTGCTATCACTGCTCCAATAGCCATGATCTGTTCCTCAGGGAGTCCTTCATCAATGGAATGCCACACTCCACTCTCAGCCTGGACAAGTGATCAGCTACACCATTCTCAACTCCTGGCTTGTCCTTGATCTCTAAATCAAACTCTTGCAGCAAAAGAATCCATCTCAAGCCTGGGCTTTGCATCCTTCTTCGCCAAAAGGTGTCTCAACGCAGCATGATCTGTGTAGACAATGACTTTAGATCCCACCAAGTAGCTTCTGAACTTCTCAAAGGCAAAGACAATGGCTAGCATCTCCTTCTCTGTTGTGGCATATCTCATCTGAGCATCATTCAGGGTTTGGCTCGCGTAGTAGATCACATGGGTCTTGCCATCTTTCTTCTGCCCCAAAACAGCTCCCACAACATAATCACTAGCATCACACATGATCTCAAAGGGGAGATCCCAATTAGGTGGCTGGACAATTGGAGCACTGATGAGTTCACCTTTTAGCTTCTTGAAGGCTTCTAGACACTCCACATCAAAGCTGAAGGTGGCTTCTTTGCACAGCAGCCTGGTCAATGGTCTAGTGATCATGGAGAAGTCCTTTATGAATCTCCTGTAAAACCCAGCATGACCAAGAAAACTTCGGATGTCTTTCACTGTCTTTGGTGGGGGCAAACCACCATAACATCGATTTTGGCCTTATCCACCTCAATCCCCTTCTCTGAAATCTTGTGCCCCAGCACAATCCTTCTTTGACCATGAAGTGACACTTCTCCCAGTTCAGCACAAGGTTGGTGTCTTCACATCTCTGTAGGACCCTGCACAAATTGACAAACAAGCAGAAAACGAAGATCCATAGACAGAGAAATCATCCATGAACACCTCCACAACATCCTCAATCAGATCAGAAAATCGACATCATGCACCTTTGAAAGGTGGCTGGAGCATTACATAGACCAAATGGCATTCTTCGATATGCGAAGGTACCATAAGGACATGTGAATGTTGTTTTCTCCTGATCATTGGGATGTATGGGGATCTGGAAGAATCCTGAATATCCATCAAGAACAATAGAATGGATGATTTGCAAGTCTCTCAAGCATCTGATCAATAAATGGAAGTGGAAAATGATCTTTTCTAGATGCTGAGTTCAGTTTGCGGTAATCAATACACATCCTATGCCAGTGACTGTTCTTGTTGGTATCAATTCATCCTTGTCATTTTTAATCACAGTTATACCACCCTTTTTTGGCACAACATGCACAGGAGATACCCATTTAAATCTGAGATAGGGTAGATGACACCAGCATCTAAGAGTTTAAGAATCTCTTTCTTTACAACATCCTTCAGGTTAGGATTTAACCTTCTTTGATGCTCGATAGAAGTCATTGATTCATCCTCAAGATGTATCCTATGCATACACAAAGAGGGTGATATTCCCTTGATGTCATCAAGTGAGTAACCTATTGCTTTTCTAATCTTTTAAGTGTTTTCAAAAGTTCAGATAGCTCAGTTTCAGTAAGTTCACTACTCACAATGACTGGATAAGTTCCATTAGGACCAAGAAATGCATACCTCACACCATTGGGGAGAGGTTTAAGCTCCACTTTAGGCGCCTTAAGCTCGCTCCAGTCGTCTTGCTGGGTGTCCCCTTGTAGAATGACCGAGGCTTCCTGATTGACAATTTGAGGCAGCTCCTCATACTGATCCTTACTACCAAATCCTCTGTGTGAATCCAACATCATCCCATAGGCAGCACTCTCCAGGTTCTGAATCACTTCAGCTTCCCTCTCTATCGTCAAAGCATGCTGTAGAGGGTCTTCTAGTGACAACTCTTCAAGGAGCTCATCAGCAAGGGCATCCATCTCTTCAATGTAGAAAACTTGCCCTTGAACTGTTGGTTTCTTCTATTACCTCCTTGATGTCAAAGTGAAGAACATGCCCTTTACCAAAGTGGAGATCAATCTTGCCCTCTTTCACATTAACAATTGCTCCTGCTGTAGCTAAGAAAGGCCTTCCAAGGGATTAAAGGATCTGCAGCTTCCTCACCCATCTCAAGCACCACAAAGTCTGTAGGGATCTCATATTTTCCAACCATAACGGGGAGGTCCTCCAAGATACCCACAGGGTACTTCACTGAACGATCAGCCAATACCAGAGACAGTCTACACTTCTTGTACTGAGTGAAACCAAGCTTCTTAGCAACAGATAAAGGCATCAAGCTGACTCTAGCTCCCAAATCGCAAAGACATCTATCAAATACCATAGGTCCAAAAGCACAAGGTAATGTGAAGCATCCTGGATCTTCTAGCTTCTTTGGAACAACAAGCCTCTGGATGATGGCACTACACTCATGAGTGAGAATCATCATGCCCTACATCTCCTTCTTCTTTGCAGCTACAACATCTTTCAGGAACTTGCTATATTGAGGAATCAGCATGAAAGCATCATGATGGGCATTGTGACTTGAACTTCACTCATTTGCTTCTCAAATAGAGCTTTGTACTTCTCTAGCAGCTGCCTCTTGAATCTACCAGGGAATGGTAGTTTGAGTTCATAGGGAGGAGGAACAAAAGAATTCTCACTTGCTGGAGCAACAACTTCAACATCTTTCACTGTTTTCTTCTCTTCCCCAACCTTTCCTTTACCTTTTGCTTCCACAATCTTCTCCAAGATTTCATCATTGATTTTCTCATCAACAATCACCACTTCATCATCTATGTTGATGGCAACCCCCTCACCTTGTTTCTCAGCATCCTTGGTGAGAGCTTTCTGAGGTAACTCCTTACCACTCCTGAAGGTGATAGCTTTCATGGTCTCCTTGGGGTTTTGCTCAGATTTTCCAGGTAAAGAACCTTGTTGGCGATTTTGTTGAGTGTTCATGGCAGCAAACTGGTTCTCCAAAGTTCTGAACTTGTTGTTGAGCTCATTGTAGCTTCCATCAATCTTTGAGTGAAGGTTCTTCAACTCATAGACAACATGCTTCTCACTTCTTGTCTGAGACTCCAAGATTTGTTTTAGTAGGGCATCAGTGCTGCTGACTTGAGGAGTAGAGGTAGAAGTAGTAGGTTGTTGTTGGGCAGGTTGTTGTCCTTTGGTGTTGAAACCAGGAGGAGGGTTTTGTTGAGGCTGATAGCTGCCTTGCTGGTTGTTCCGAGGCTGATAACCACTCTGTTGGTTGTTGGGGTAAGATCTCTGTTGGTAGTTGTTGTACTGAAAGTTTGGCTCTTTCTTGTACCAGCTACCATTGTTGTTGATGAAGCACATCTCTTCTTGCCCTTCAAAACCATCAACTTCCTGGACAACAGGTGTGGCTTCTTTGTTTGGGTTACCAACAAAGTGCAGCTGCTCCTGGGTGGCCTTATCAGCAATGAGAATATCAATCTTATCCTGGAGAGCCTTTAACTCCTTCCTCGTCTGCTTGTCATCTGTTCGACTGCCTCTGTCGTGGTCTCCACTGTAGACTGCATCACTCTTAACCATGTTGTCTACCAACTGCTCTGCATCCTCCTCTGTTCTTCTAAGAAGAACCCATTGCTAGTTGTATCCAATCTGGCTCTGTACTTAGGAAGAGCTCCTCTGTAGAATGTGCTCAGCAGGCTTTCCTTAGAGAATCCATGATGAGGGCATTGAGCTTGGTAGCCTTTGAATCTCTCCCAGGCTTCACTGAATCCTTCCAAGCCTTTCTGTTGAAAGCTGGAGATCTCATTTCTCAGCTTAGCAGTTCTTGAAGTAGAGAAGAACTTCTCCAAGAAAGCTTTCTTGCAGTCATCCCAAGTGGTGATTGAGTCGCTTGGTAGAGACTTCTCCCACTGTCGTGCCTTATCCCCTAGAGAGAAAGGGAATAACTTCAGCTTTAAGGCATCCTCAGACACACCATTGGTTTTTGACAACCCACAGTAGCTGTCGAACCTGCCCAAGTGATCAAATGGGTCCTCTAGAGCCAAGCCAAGATACTTGTTGTTCTCGATCACGTTGAGGAGTCCTGATTTGATCTCAAAGTTGTTGGCTGCTACAGCTGGTGCTCGGATTCCCAATCTATGACCATGAATGTTGGGGCGGTCATAAGTGTCAATGGGTCGAGCTGCTCGCTGTTGGTTTTGTGGAACGTTGTTGGCATCATTTTGAGGTATGTCTCCCATATCAGTATCCAATCTCTGCAAGTGAGACAGTTGCTCTTCTTCTCTTCTCTTTCTAGCACACTCTCTCTCTAAAGCTCTGATGTCTGCGGCTCTTGGAACTAGGTTTGATAGACCCCTGCTCCTCAAGTTCATACACCTGTAAATTAAAGGGAGGTGAAGAAGGAGAATCAGTAACAAAAGAAAATAAAAATGACTTAGTCTCAAGCAAATGACTAAATCTCAATGTTCAAATCTACTCAGAATTTGGCAACGGCGCCAATTTGATGTTAGGAGTTTTCAAGGCTCCTAAGACAATGTTGTAGTATAAATGATTGCCGAACCAATTCTAAGGGATTTCAAGCACTGAGAATGCAAGTACTTACTTAATCTAAGTGCAACCGATGATTTAAAGGGTTTTCTAAACTAATGATTAATACTAATGCAGTTTCAGAATAATAAAAACGGTAAATGAGTTGACTTTCTTAACTAAGGAAAATGAGAACTCATGGGCATAGGAATTAGACCTTGGGTGATCAAGTTTCGAACTAAGGATGGCAGACGAACAATCAAACTATCAACCTTAAGCTTAGACACGATCTTAAACAAACTCTATGTCTAGATGAATGTTCATTTACAAACACATTTCAAACAACAAATGTCTTTGGTTGAATAATATGGAAGCAATCATTACTAACAGGTCTAAGGCTATCTTAGCACTTCTAACAACAAATGCCTTTGGCAAAATATGCTAAAAGCTTAGAAGAGTTGTTTCAGGCATTTCATCGAACACCTTTTGGGTGGGAAATGCCTAAAGATCAACTTTTGAGAAGCTAACTCAGAAGATGCATTATGATTACTCTACTAGCAAGGTTTTGGAATGATCTACTCTAAAACATCCTATCTCTAACCTAATCACCCTTAATCTTTCTAACCCATGAATTCAAATGGTAATTACTCACTACTCTTCATGATTCCTCTTAAACCCATTTTGGATTTCAGATTAATCATACAGAGGGATACAACAACGAATTGGAAACACAGAATTGCAATAACTAGATGAACAAAGATGATTCAAGAGATGAACTTTCCAAAGGTTTTTTCTTTAGAACAAAAGATAATCTGTCTGGTGGCTGCTAAAGGTACTTAAAACATAGGTTTTCAAAAGTAAAAACATGCATAATGAAATGACCAAAATGCCCTTAGAAAACATGAATTCGGCCAAACAAATAGATGCGGAGCGACCTCGACAAGTCGCTTCGGGCTTCGGGAGCGACCTCAGTGGGTCGCTCTGAGAGGTCGCTCCGGCTCCATTGTGTTGTCGTCACGCGATAGACATGCGAGCGACCTCGGGGTGTCATTCTGGCCAAGTCGCTCTGGATCGGGAGCGACCTGGAGTGGTCGCTCTGATAGGTCGCTCCGGGTCAGTTCTCGGCTTCCACCAGGATGAGATGGCGAGCGACTTCTCGGGGTCGCTCCAGCGAGGTCGCTCTGAGAGGTAGTTTGGAGCGACCTCATGGCGTCGCTCCGTGATGTCGCTCCCATGCTCTGCTCGTCCAATGATCACCTAGAACACTTTTTTTTAGCTCAAAATGCACCCAAATGCCTCCAAGAACTCCATGTGGTACTCCAACACCTGATAAAGACTCATGTATGCAAAATGCAACCTAAACGTGGCTAAATCCTAGTCTATATGATCAAAATGCACATGGGTGAATGGATAAGACAATAGAAATATGTAAGACATCAGAAGTTCCACCTAAATCTCCAAAAGTTACCATTATTCGGTTCGGCTTCAGAACTAATGCGAACCATAGCAAAAACTGGGTGCAGTGAGAGCCACATTCTGATGTTGTTCTTCCAAACCTACAATTAGACTATGGATAAGCCCACCATTGTGAACCAAAAGATTCAACACTGGTGCTGGGATGACATATCCAAACGTGAGGCTCCCTCGACGAACTGTTCCTCCCATGACCCACAAGAGGTTAAGAAACGCCGCCTCACACTAAGCCCGAGAACCAGACCTAGTTCCAAGAGCAACGCCAAAGCTACGCCAACGTGGGAGAGCCGGTGAGCAACTCCGACGAACCGAAAAGGAAGACCCTCCAAAAATAATCAACCGATGCAAAACGAACACCAAAAGCGGCGAAGACCGAGAGTGACAAGTTGGATCAACCGCCGGAGGAGACCAAGAACAGGTCATAGACGGCCCGCCTCAACTCCGAGAACGGCAGTGGTACACGAACAACACAACAGCAGTAGCTACTACACAGCAGCCAACACAACCACGAGCTCGTCTCCGGAGAATCTCCGAAGCCCAACAGAACCGGAGAAGGTAGGAAGGTCTCACCTACTCGACCCGAGAAAACGAAACCACCTACGCCGGAAAACTCCTCACCAACCCGAAGCAAGACACCAAGCCACCGAATCTAGAGAGAGGAGACACCCACACACGACCACGCGCTCCCACCGCCACAGAAGAAACAGATCTAGAAATTGAAAATCTAGATCTACTCCACTCCGCAACCCAAAAGCCGACTTCACCGCCAGTACACCCAAGAACCAACCTCGTCTCGACAACACCACTCCGCCAAGAGATACTTGAAGGTCACTCACCGAGGTAGAGATTCCTCTGTTTCTGCTCAGCTTCATCACAACAGGGTCGGAAACATATCAGCAGGGAAGGATGGACCAGTGAGGAAGCAAGAGATAGAAAGGGAAAAAGAAAACAAGACGCCTACGGCGGCGGAGAACCACCGGAGCAACCGGAGGAAAGATGAGCTTTTTCTTTTTCTTTTTGAGAGAGTTTGGAGAGAGAAAGAGGAATTTTTTCTTTCCCAAAGTTTTGTTTCTTATTATTGCTAGTTTCTTATTATTGCTAGTTTCTTTTAAAATTTTTAGTTTCTTTTAAAATTTTATTTTTCTGTCTGCTATTGAATGATATAAATTAAAACAGTATCATCTATTTTAAATAAAATATTGAAAATAGTACTGCAAAAATCTATGATCAAATTTAACTATTTTACAATACCGTGATTAAAATATCTTCATCGATAATTACAGTTGCAAATTATAAACATTAAATTCCAAAAGTAAAAATAAATGATTTATGTTCAAATCATGTTCTGAAATACTAATTTACAATTTTTCAAATGGATCCACACCTTCTGAATATTTGAAACTAAATTCATTGTTAACTGTAAACCCAAACGCCAAACTATAGGTGTTTTAGTTTTACCAAAAAAACTATAGGTGTGTTGGATTTTAAATTATGAAACTCGACTTCATATTTTTCCAAATAAGCCAAAATAAATAAATTGGATATTGAAATAATTGAAGCCTAACTCATTTAACTAATTGAAATAATACATTTGCCTACTTAAAGTTTGTGTGGAGGGAATTATATTGAGAGCAAAATCTAATCCACACGTGGGAAATGATCAACAACACTTTTTTTTTGATAAAAAAAGTTAGATCGGAATCTATTAACTACACAGATTTAATCTCCAGATGGGATATGCAACTCACGGATAGACCTTCTCACAAATATTCAAATGGACCGAAAATTATCAACCACATACTTGCAAACCCAGGTTTCATTTCGACAAGTCAGTGTGTGTATATTCAAAATATGAATAATGCAAAAACTACAGAAAAGAAATATCACATGGGTAATACAAACGAACAAAGAAATATCACATGGAGTTTTTTTTTTCTTATCTCAATTCACAAATAATAACTCTTTCGATAATTTAAAATAGTTTTTTTTTCATTGATATGTCCTTCCATGTTTTTCATATGAATTTAATTCAACAAGAAGGAAAGAAAAACGAACATAACGAGAACATCGATGTGAAACCCATTATTTCAATATTTTGTGACGTCTCAACAAGAAGTCTTTGTATATTTTTCATTTTAGTTCTAAGATGTAGTAGCAACCAATGTGTTCGCAATGTGACCAATGTCGATGACAAAACGATATTTGTTGTCTCCTTTTGCAAGTCGATCCATGACGGTGCTCACATACTCCATGGATATGATTCCAATGTCTGCTTTTATACCATGTTCAGCTGCAAAATCACCGCTTGCCGCCATCGAATAGATAGTCTTCAAACTTCGCTATTGGGCTTTAACATGTTAGTTTTTCATAAACATTTGTGTTCTTTTTTTTTTGGGTAACAAAACATTTGTCTTTTCTTATAATGTATTTTCTTCGAACATATTTAATAAAGGGTTTTTGCACTACATATACATGATACACTTTTTAATTAGGTAAATGGAGAACGCACTGTTGATTTTCCAGTAATACCGATACTATCCCTAGTTCTGTGGTGAGCTGGAATATAGGTATATATATTTTCTCTAACATATCTCTCACACAACCGGTTGAGCAAGATTTAATTAATAAGCATGACATCAGCTTGGAACAGTATCTTACTCTAGTTTCGATTACTGGAAAACAAATCCCTTACCAAAAATCTCCCATATCATCCAATATCTTTATTGTCATTTTCTTAGACCGTTCATTTTCCCTCATTTCTCTATCACCAAAAAGGTTGTAAACCCTAATCGAGAGATCGTAGCTTCTCGACTCGTTGATTCCCCCGAAGAAGTAGAAGATGAAACAACCGAACCGTTGCCGGAAATGATGTTCGCCGACGGAGAGAAACCCGTCGGGGTTAGGGTTATTACTTATCAGTCGTCCCGTGCGATAATAGTGGTTGTCGTGAGCAAGAGGAGACGTCTCGAGCTCGCATCCGTCTCGACCCGTAGTCACCGGTCTCGAGCTTGCCTCCGTCACCACCGGTCTCGAGCTTGCCCATGTCACCACCGGTCTCGAACTCGTCCCCGTCGTCATCGCTATCGCTGGTGTTGGGATGGAAACAGAACAAAGGAAGACATCAAGAAGAGAGGCAAAGGAGGAAGGAGGAGACGGCAGCAAAGAGATTAGGTTTAGGGTTAATTAAGTTTTGGTTAATTAGGTTAAGGGTTAATTAGGTTTTGGTTAATTAGGTTTAGGTTAATTATGTTTTGGTTAATTAGATTTTAGTTTAATGTTTTTAATTAGTTTTAGCCGGATTATTTTAGCTGGATTATTTTCTTGGCTATTACAAATTTTAGCCGGATTATTCTTTTAATATCTGGATAAAAGCTACCACGTCCATATTGCTTCGTATTTATAATAACTTAATTCGAACCTATGATGTATTACCTGGTTGTAATATACATTCATATTATAGATACAATAATCATTATAATCAGGATTATCTATGTATTATTTGTTTACAATGTGCATTCATATAAATCTATTGCAATATGAAAAGCCCAATCCAAAATGTATATATGACTTATTGAAATAGTCTTCTCAGCCTAAAAATAGTTATTGTTACAGATTCACCAACCAATATGAATTTGTTATTTCATATTCAGTATCTTTCAAAAATGAAATAAAATATTATCAAGTTATATTATGTTTTCAAAATTAAGAGGTAAAAATAAATAAAAATTAGTAATAATTGTAAAAAATAATAATTTAAAAACAGTAAACACTAAATCTTGGGTAAACCCACTAAATCAAAAACAGTAAACACTAAATCTTAAAAAACCTAAACTTAATCCTAATCCCTAAACCCTTAATCCTAACCCCTAAACCCTTTGATAAAAAAATAGTAGTAGTTGCTAAAAAAAATAAAATAGTAGTAGTTGCTAAAAAAAATATTTTTTTAAAATATTTTTAACGCCGTCGGCAAAACACTAAACCCTAAATACTAAACACTAAACTCTAAATCCTTGGATAAGCCATAAACCCTAGGGTTTAGGATTTGTCGAAGGGATTAAGGGTTTAGTGTTTTTAAAATTTAGTGTTTAGTGTTTTGATTTAGGTTGTAGGATTTATTCACAGATTTATGGTTTACCCAAGGGTTTAGGGTTTACCCTAGGGTTTAGGATTTATCCAAGGGTTTATGGTTTACCCAATGATTTAGTATTCAGGGTTTAGGGTTTAGTGTTTTGCTGACGGCGTTATTGTATCCAGATTACTTTTTAATATCCGGTTATGATTTACACATGCATATTACCTTTTATATTAACTCAACCTGAATCTATAATACATTGTCCAATTATGTTGTGCATTTAAAATACATATACAATAACTATTTTCTAGCTATCAACATGAAAAGTCAGATTATCTATGTATTATTTGATTATAATGGGTATTCATAAATATTATTTGATTGTAATGGGTTAATCGAGGTTGTGATTTTGGGTTTAGTGCTAATTATTGTATTAATAGTTACTAGTACTTGAACCATATGTATAAAGAGTATGTATTTGGTTCATTTATCTTCATGCTACCAAACTTGTAACCTTTGCCATTTGGGTTAACTGAGGTTGTGATTTTGGGTTTATTGATAATAATTTCTAACCATTTTGCTAATGGGGTTACAGTGACACATAAATCATAATAAAGAATAGATAGTGAACCAATTCAACTAAGGATTGTTATTTGGAGCATTTAGTTTAATAATTGTAAATTTAAACGTTTCTCATTTGGGTTAACCAAGGATGGGATTTTGAGGTTAGTGATAAGTCAAGGTATACATTTTTTTAACCGGTTACAGTTTCCGATTAACTTGTCTATATTGGTGGGGGATTCTTGAGTTTAATCTTAATGAATAGTTATTTGGTAAAATGATTTTACTAATACCAAACTTATATTATTTGTTATATGGGTTAACTGAGATTATGATTTTGGGGTTAGTGATAAATTTGTTAACTAATTTGTCAAGGGGGTTACATTTCCGTATAATTTTTTAACTAATTTGGGGTAATTGTTGGAAATCAGATACTTTTGGGGCATAAACGAAAGAATACAAGAATCCTGGACAAATGTCGCAATTTGGGAATGTTCGCTTGGGTTATATTGCACAATCAAAAGTCCAGGGCTTGAGTCGTGAGGACATATCTGCATTGTCAAGAGTTTTAGGGTCAAAGCGTGAATAGCCGAATGTTTAAGGTCATGATGTTCAAATGGTCTATAAGTCACCATTGTTGATCCGACCAAGCTTCTCTTCCATCTGCAACGCCTCGACTTGATTCTGACGGCGAGGCTCGATCCCGACGGCGACGAAGAGCACGGCCACGCGGTGGAGCTGAGCAGGGCGATTTCAGAGCTTCCACGGTGGATTGCGTGGAGGAGAGCTCCGACTTGGAGCGTGCTGGAGATTGACGAAGAAGGAGAATCATGGAGGAGGCCCGTTACCAACCGTAATACTTGTGAGTTTCGAAAATATTTGCTCATTTTTTATCTAACCGTTGATAGTAGTGTGGACAAATAATAATGTGCTTTACGAGCCTCATGTTTTACAATACTTAAAGTTGATCTATTTTTTTTATCAGTCAGTGTCGAACAGCGTGCTTATTATCAGAAAGAGACAAGAAAACCGGCTACGGGGAAAGAGAAATAGTTTCCAATACGTACGTGAGGCTACTACTGTAATTTCAACCATGTCGATCACAAGGTTCGCAAATTAATTATAAAAATGCACACTTTACCAATTTCGACACTGAATTTGTATATTCACCTAAATAGACCTTTAATAAAATAGAATATTATAAATATACTAAAAATATCATGATGATGAGCGTTGTACTATTTTATCTATTACTAAAGAGTTACATGTATATATGTTGTCATTTTATTTTTTTGTTTAAAAAACATTATATATAATAACTTGATGAAAACAAAATGAAGAGTAAAATTTTCGTTAACTTTGAAAGAATGTAATAGTCAAAATCTTTATTTCACTGGTTACAAAAATTATTGATTATTTATAACAAATCTTCTTATTAAAAAAATAAACACTCACGTTTTTATTAAAAAGATAAAAAAAATAAACTCTCACATCACTCTTATCTATTACGTATTAAGAGATTATACGGCTCCCGAAGGACCTTCCAATCGAAGATAATCATACATGACACCTGTAAAAATACTAGTGACCCGGTTTTGAGTGAGAAAAATCGTATTGTCACCAACCTTAAGCAACTTTCTCTGAACGTCTATATTGAACAATCTGTATAACCCATGAATTCCATGTCTAGCAATCGCGTTATCCCGACCTACTAACCCAGTCCTAAACATAGGTTTGGAGCTAGGTTCGTTGACCCGAACTAATATATCGGCAGTGTTGGCTGCAGCCAAAGCCATTCGAAGAGTATAATTTCCAGTTTGGGACACTTGTTTTAAGTTAAAAACAATTTTCCATGTCGTTGCTTGAAGTTTCTTTTCTCCAGCTCTCCTGTTTCACAGAATATATTTTCGAATCAATATATTAAGTGAAAATAAAACATTTTGAAATTTAAATATATCTTACCTGTTGAGATGTGCAAAGAACCAATCTTTTTTATAGTCACTCACTCCAACAGTAAAAGTAACATCTTCTCGAGGATACAATACTTTGTAACGATCCCATAGACCATATTGTCTAAATCTGTAACGTTACATAGATAAAACACCTTTTAGTATATATTTGAAAACAATACTGCGAATCGTTTCTGACCGGGTGCTTAATTTATATTACCTGTCTTCAGGAGCATTTGGGTGATTAGCATATAGTTTGGTCACAAGGGCTGGGTCCGGATCTGGGATATTGAATTCTAAGGCGGTCCGATCCGGTACACCGATCTCCCACAGCGTCGGACCACTTCTTGGCGGCTCATACACTAAGGATCCTACGTTTATTGCCTTACCTACACGTAATGAACAAATGAATTATCTCTAGTCGGATCTATAGGGGCCTATACTTACACACATGAGTCACATGAAAGAAGTTACATTTGTACGCAAATAAATTAAACATACCTGGTGTAATTATAATTTCACGCTCGTATTTATAGTCGCCAATATGTCCGGCAGCCCATGCGAAGAGGTTATATGTCCCAGGTCTCACATTCGCTATTGTGAACATCCCCATTTTGTCTGCTTTTGTCCAAAATTGATATCCCTTTGTCCAAAATTAATATTTATAACTATTAAAAACGCTGTGAATTCACAATGGTGGTGTTACACCAAAGCTCTGCATATTAAAAAAAAAATGAAAAATAGAAAAAGGAGAGAGCATAAACTGTCTAGACTCGTAACAAATTATAGATCTTCATGCTTATTTGTCATGATGTGATTGGTATCAATTTTCTTTATTTAAAATTTTTATCTATTCTATTAAAACATGAACATGACCTATTGATATAGGTGTGGTCCAAATATTTTAATACAATTATTAAAATCTCTTATTAATCATTTAAGAAAAATATTATACAAAGAAAAATATACATATGACTAAAATACAAATATAAAAATTAAATTTCTAAAAAAATGTAAAACAAAAAATATATCCGCCCTTTTTAAAGGTGGATCAGAATCTAGTTTATGCTACTAAAACATAATAATTCAAAAAAATCTATTTAAACAAGGTTGTTGGATCTATTCATTAGCTAATTATTTTCTGATCTTAATTACCTAATTTTTTCTTAACAATACAAAGTAACATGAGATACATATCAAATTTTGTGGTTTAGTCAATCCCCTTATTACGACATCATTCGCTTATAATAATAACATATAACAGTATTTTATTTACTAGGTTTTATATTTATGTAGTTTGATAGTTAATATACATATAAATAAATGTGACAAGAATCTTTCTAATAACAATATATTTACCTCATTTCCTATTTTTAGACTATTAAACCCACAAATTTTATCTTCAAATATATTTTGAAAAAATTCCAAAACGCAAATGCTATATCAAAACCATATAAATTAATAGTTTTTATGCAAACCAAGTATACTTTTATATATTAAAAATATATGTCTACTGAATCAAAAAATAATCCGAATTGCGGATCAAAATCTAGAATTCTTGGAAGAGTTCTACCGATAACAATACTCTAATATCATATAGTCAAGTCCATGTATTAAATCGTTATACAACGAGTTATGTGGCAAGAAATTAATAAATATCTTTTAGTCATCGAAATTTTTCATATCAAAACTTAGACTACTGCCTATAACATATAGTCGGCATGCCAATACTTATTATAACTAAACATAAAAATGTAATACCTTGTTTTCGGTTTGCCATGAACCAACTTCGCCAGGTAATGCTAAACCCACAAAAGCAAACTCTCCATTTAACTTCGACTTGCTTTTGAAGCTATAAAAACAGAATTTCACACATTTAGATTTAAATGAGTATTCAGAAGATATGTAAGACAATATTTAAAAGAAAAAAAAATCATAGTAATATATTTGTTTACCTGTCCATGACAAATAGTTGACCCTTGACTGTTCCTCTTTGTTGGCGAAGAGGGTAATCTACTGACTTCACGAAGTCATAAGGCCAGCTTTTAACCTCGGCAGCCAACTAAACAATTGATTTAATGATTTAACAATGTAAATAAGAATAACCATGATGATTCAAACTAATTGATTTCACACGATAACAAGACCTGTCGTTTAGCATCGGTCCACATGAGATCATGAGAGGGGGCAGAGTTAAGATAAACAAAGACAGGACCAAACATCTTCTTCCACGGCACATCGCTTGCGTAAGTTGTGTTGAGTTCTTTTCCCGCATAGTGTGTACTTGTAAACATCTAAAACCAAATATTCTTAGTTAAATACGAATAATTAAGAGAATACAATGAAATATATATATCCACTGAATCAACATTATTAAAAATCCTTTTTTTGTTAAATTAGTTTTTTTATAAAAGAAATAGTTGATAATAACACTACCTTATAAACATATACTGTGTCTTAACTGAGAAAGAATGGACTCACAGAAAGTAAGGTGGGTCCAACATGAGAAGTGAGTTCTTGTTTGACGGGCCCACAAGTACGGAACTCGTTGCTGGCAGTAATAATCCAGAAGCCAACACGTTGTTCAGAAGCGATCCAACCATGTAGTCTGTTGTCCTTGCCTTCCATTGAGTAAAGATACTTATCGTCAACCTGCGTCACAACCAATCACTTATCTAATGTTTAATTTGACTTATTTAATTATTTTTTTGTATCAACGACTTATTTAATGGTTCAAAGCATATTTATGATTCCTTATATGGCTATGTATATTTACACAAATGAAAATGATTTCAATGTAGTTTGGTATTAGCGGTATTATCTATAGTCGGCGTTCAAAAATGTTTTAAGATTTATATACAGTTTCGTATTAATTGTGTAGTCGAAACTTGATTTAATATGAATTAAACTATACAAATTTTGTGGATCGATTTTTATATACCTGCCCTTTAAATAATTTATTTTGTGGTTTTACCAACCGAACCGCTTCTTTGTATTCCAATGTAGCGGCACTACCATCGGTGAGATTTCGATCTGCTTCTAAAGGCATTAGATTCTGTCGACGATCTGCTACAGCCATATAATCGAACCTGAAAAATTTGTTTCGTAAGAGAGGAAAACAAATTTATCAACCACAACGTTGATTAAATTTTTAAGAAAACATAATACTTTTTTTTGAACAAGATACTTAATACTTACTTTGTTGCGTTAAGCTTGTAGACGATTCTGGTTTGGTCCATTGTTACTGCCGGCCAACCTTCTAACCTCTCTAACACACCGTACATATACACTCCGATTACACCGCGTCGAATAATATATCTGTTAAAGAAAATTATTTTAAATTAATCTATATCAAGAGCACGCAGCTGATGCTCTAGCTAAAAGAGCTTTGCTTGACAGTGTTCCTATTATGTGATGCCTTCTATTAATGAGTCGGTTGTTAGAAAAAAAAAGAGAATCTATATTTAACTTATCAGAAAATAGTGACTTTTTCTGTTGAAAATTGATGTACCTTTTATCCACGTTTAATGGGACTGTCGAGCCGCGTCGAGAGGTATCCCATGTTTTAGAAAATGAAATTTCGACTTGCTCACTTGTTTGACTTATTATTTTGAACTTTTCTCCTATTAAACTGTTAAAACATAATATTCATCGGAAATAAATACACATGTTTTCCAAAAAGGAGACTAAAATTTTAAATTTGTATACTAGGTATTATTTTCTTATATATGAACAAAAATATAAGAAGAGAGATTTTAACACTCACAAATCTGTCTGCGATACTTGTCCTGGTTCATACCATACTATATCCCAATACCTATATATATATAATAAAATAATAATTTATCAAACGAAACATTTTAATACTTTTCTCAAAAGCTATATAACATTTTAGCAAAAAAAGAAAACTTATCGTACACTCGATTCTTGATTTTTTCGTTCAACACATTGTCAAAGCCTTTATACTTGATTCCAGTAACTAAGCCCGCTGGATTCGAGAAGGTGACTTGGATTATACCATTATCAACAACCACCTTAAAAAAAACAACGAAGTAAGCAACAAATCTCATGTATAACAATTTTTTTGGACCGACGTATTATGATATATCAAAATAATAAATTCTTTTATTAAAAAGGAATAAAACATTCTAGTAGTATATTTAAACGAGGTACTAGAAGATAGAATATTTTGACCCAAAGAAAAATGAAGAAGATAGAATATAAACTTCGACCGTACTTGTTTATCGCCAGATGTGTTAACCGTAACCGCGGCATTATTTGATTCGCTTCTGTAATAGGAAAAATAAACAATTAAAAATAAAGAAAAACTGAGAAATTCAATTAAACATGTTCAAAATGCTCGCTTGAATGACTAATGTGTAAATTCAACTGAGGATTATATACGAAAGGGGAAAGAATTTAATTACTTTAAACATCTGAATTTTGAGGATAAACACGGTTTTTTTTATAAAAAGAGGATAAACACGAAATAAAACTAGATTGAGACATAGAACCAATATAATTCCACAAACACAAAAAATCAGACAAAAAAACACAATTATTATGTATATGCCTTCCATTTTTCCTAAAATATTCACTAGCGTATGAAAATCGATAATCTAATAGATATAAGTTCGTATGTAGAACCCGACTAAGTGAAAGACATACAAGTTACAAGAACGTACCGTAACGTTCGGGAATGAACACCTTGAAGAAGGAATATCAGAACAAAAACCTGAGTCATGACCCGACCCAACTTCATTACCGGAGCTCCGTTTCTCATCTCCTTGGCTAATTCACTGAACCTCCGACAAAGAAAACACAATATCAGACGATATGCTTTCTTATCCCCAAATGATACTCTATGGTCTAAAACTATTTACACACTTAACATACTAGAAATGATCCATAAATACGTACGTTGTCTTATATGATTTCCCTATTTTTTCTATTTATTGAGTTCCTTTTCAGCTGTAATTCTTATGATGAGCCTTCTCCACTGAAGAAATTTGTATCACTTGTACAATTTTTTTTTGTTTTTTGATTTACCAATTTTTTTTTTGTTTTTACAGTCACTATGTTTTATAACTCTGATCCAAATTGGAGGTGTATTTATTATCAAGAAAAACTGGTTACAACTGCGAATTTTACTGTAAGTACGTGAAAATTTTGTGGTTATTTGATGAACATCTACGCGCAACCACAAACTTTTTTTTTAGTTTTGAGTTTCTGAATATCGTTCCAACATTATCCATTGTTTCCGTTCAATGATATCCATAAATAGCAAAAACTGAATTTGCGTCTATCTTAACTACAATTAGCCATAATTTTAATGGTAACTATTATTTTATGTAGCCATAAAATGCATTATAATTAATATCCATGAAATTTGAAGCTATATTAACTAATAAATAAATTGTGAGTAAATTAATTCACTCATCTTTTATTAATTTATTAATTATACTTAATATGGACCTTCCAAACGAAGATAGTCGTACATAACACCTGTAAACAAACTAGTATTCCGATTTTGAGTAAGAAAAAATGTATTATCACCAACCCTAAGCAACTTTCTTTGAACATCGATACTGTACAATCTGTATAGACCATGAATTCCATGCCTAGCGATCGCGTTATCCCGACCTATTAACCCGCTCGTGAAAATAGGATTGGAATTAGCTTCGTTAACCCGAACAAATAAATCCGCATTCGTGGCTGCAGCCAAAGCCATTCGAAGTGTGTAATTTCCTGTTTTAATCATTGTTTTTAAATTGAACACTATTTTCCATGTCGTTGCTTGGTATTTCTCTTTTCCAGAATATCTGTATTGTAGAAAAATATTTAAAAATCAAAAGATTTAAGTGAATATAAAAAATTTTGAACTTCAAATATATATTACCTGTTGACATGTGCATAGAACCAATCTTTTTTATAGTCACTTACTCCAGCAGTAAAAACAAGATCTTTTCGAGGATACAAAACACTGTAACGATTCCATAGACCATATTGTCTAAATCTGCATTGTTATATAGATGAAACACCATTTAGTATATATGAGAAGTACAATGTAAATCATATCCGACCGGGTGCTTAATTATATACGTACCTGTCTTGAGAAGGATTTGCGTTACTAAGATAGAGTTTGGTCAGAAGGGTTGGATCCGGATCTGGAATATTGAATTCTGCTGCGGTCCGATCCGGTACCCCGATTTCCCACAGCGTCGGACCATTTCTTGGCGGCTCGTACACTATTGGTCCTACGTTTATCTCCTTGCCTACACCAAAACAAACACGCTATGAAACGAATAACTTGCCCTTGTTGTGTACCACATTTTTGGATATTAGCTAATAATTTATGAACTAACGGACATTAATGCTTCTTTTGTCGGATCTAAAGTGGACTTTACTTACACACATGCTACATTTTTGTATGCAAGTAAATGAAATATACCTGGTGTGATGATAATGTCGCGCTCGTATTTATAGTCTCCAATAAATCCGACAACCCATGCGTAGAGGCTATAACTTCCTGGTCTCACATTTGCTATTGCGAACCTCCCCATTTTGTCTGCTCGTGTCCAAAATTGATATCCCTTTGTCCATAATTAAAATTTAAAATTATTAAAAGCCGTTATTAATCAGTCTTTACTCTTTACTGTCGTCTTGTTGTCAAGTCCAGATATTAAGCCGTTATATAGCATAAAATAAATACTCTCTCCGTTCTTTAATGATAGACTTTTTTGAAAAAAAAATTATTTCACAAAAATGTATTTTTTGTGTTTTCTATGAAAAATTGTAAACTTCAAAAAAATTAATTGACTTTATTGAATTAATATTGGTTAAAAGTTATTGAAAATTACAGAAAATGATACATTTATAATGGTAGTTTAATGTGTTTTCTTAATATGTGTGAAAATACTAAAAAGTCTATCTTCGTGGAACGGAGGAAAATATCTTTTAGTCTTCGAAAATTCTCATACCAAAACTTAGATGGCTGTAGCATATAGCCGGCATGCCAAATATTATTTGTATAACAAAACAACAATATAATACCTTGTTTTCGGTTTGCCATGAACCAGCTTGACCAGGTAGTGCTAAACCCACAAAAGCAAACTCCCCGTATAACTTCGACTTGCTTTTGTAACTACAAAATTCAATGTTTTTTCTTAAACCAGTGTTTCACACATTTGGAATTAAATGATATTCTGAAGATATGTAATATTTGAAAGAAAAGGTCAGAGGAATATATTTGTTAACCTGTCCGTGACAAATAGTTGACCCTCGACTGTTCCTCTTTGGTGGTGAAGAGGGTAATCAACTGACTTCACGAAGTCATAAGGCCAGCTTTGAACCTCGGCAGCCATCTAAATAATTAATTCAACATTGTAAATGTAAATAACAATAATTGTGACAATACAAACTAATTGAAAGCACACCATATCGAGACCTGTCGTTTAGCATCCGTCCAAAGGAGATCACTAGAGGAGGGAGAATTGAGATAAACAAAAACAGGACCGAACATTTTCTTCCACGGCTCACTGCTTGCATAAGCTGTATTCATTTCTTTTCCCACGTAATGTACACTTGTAAACATCTAAAAGCACAATATATTAATTACATCCAAATAATTAAGAGAAAAAAATGAAATATACAGTTCACTGAATCAGCAGATTGATTTTTTTTTTAAATGTCTACGTTCCAAATCGAGCCGGAGATTTCAAGTTCACTGAATCAACATTATTTTTATTCATTCATTTAAACTAAAATTATATATATTTAGTTTATTAAATTTTTAGCTAAAATCAAGAAAACTAAAAGTTTATGAAAATTATAGGTTTTAACTTTTTGCATCTTATATAAAAAAGGGAATACATCATAAAAAATTTATATAGAAAAGAAACCGAATTTTCTTAGGGTTCGACTGGTGATCATTCTGAAAACAAGAACAACGAATAGGAAATGAACACAAAGGAATAAAATTACATGAGTGAAAAGGAATGGTTATTCCATCTCAAATTTAACAAGGAATAGTTTTCTTTTTTATTTTTCTACAAAAAAAAAGAATGGTAGAGAATAAAAAAAATTTATTCCTTATAAATAGTGATATTTTTTAGAAATGTTAGAAAATATATTATTTTTCGTTGTTCTCTGGTCACTATTCGTATTTTAGTTTTAGTTTAGGCCAGTCCAACTTTAAAATATGACTCTTAACATGTTTACCAAAAAGAAAAAAAACTTTAAAATATGAATAATACATTTTGTTTTGTTAATAATAGATTGTGTGTTTAATGAGAAAGGATGACTCACAGAAAGTACAGTGGGTCCAACATGAGAAGTGAGATCTTGTTTGACGGGCCCACAAGCACGGAACTCATCGCTAGGAGTAATCATCCAGAAGCCGACACGTTGGTCAGAAGAGATCCAACCATGTACTTTGTTGTCCTTGCTTTCTATCGAGTACATATACTTATCGTCAACCTGCGTCACAACCATTCACTTTTTTTTTTCACAACCAATCATTTACCTTGTTACTATATTAGGAGTCTGGTTTAAATAGTTAAGGTTTATACACATTTATTTATTTTAGTGGAGTCGAAATTTGATTCTGTATCTAGAAAAATTTATGGATCGAATTTTTTATACCTGCCCTTTAAGCGTATGATTTTGTGGATTCATCAACCGAACCGCTTCTTTGTAAGCCAATGGAGCGGCAATGCCATTGTTGATATTTCGATCTGCATCAGAAGGCATAACTTTCTGCCGATTATCTGATATAGCCATAAAATCGAATCTGACAAAAAAATTGCGTAAGAAGGAAAAAATAAAATTTATTAGCCACAATATTTTTGGAATCAAACATTAATTAAAATTTTAATAAACATAATTGTTTTTTTTCATAATTGTTACTTTGTTGTGTCAAGCTTGAAGACAATTCTAGTTTGGTCCATCTCCACTTGCGGCCAGCCTTTTAACCTCTCTAACACAGCGTACATATACACTCCAGATACACCGCGTCGAATAATATATCTTTCCAAAGAAAATATTTTAAATGATCGATCTATATTTAACTTAATCGAAACGAAATCTTGTAACTTTTTTTCTGTTGCAAATTGATGTACCTTTTATCAACGTTTAATGGGGCTATCGAGCCACGTCGAGCCATAGTCCATGTTCTTGAAAATGAAATTTCGACATGCTCACTTGTTTGATTTATAATATCGATTTTTTCTCCTTTCAAACTGTTAAAACATAATATTATCAGGAACAAATATGTTTTGTGAAGTAAATTATATATGTGTAAAATAAATGATTATTTGGATTATATATGAACAAAAATATACAAAGAGAAATTTTAATACTCACAAATCTGTTTGCGGGTTTTTTTCTGGTTCATACCATACTACATCCCAATACCTATGTATAATAAATAAATATCAAGCGAAACATATTAATACTTTTATCAAAAGCTATGTAAATTTATATCTTTTTTTTATATGAATTTATATCGTACCCGCGATCCTCGATTTCATCGTTCAACACATTGTTAAAACCATTATACTTGATTCCAGTTATTAAGCCTGATGGATTCGAGAAGGTGACTTGGATGATACCATTATCAACGACAACCTTAATAAAACAACAAAGCAAGCAACAAATCTCATGTACTCAACAAACTAAAACAACAAAGTAAGCAAAATAATACCTGGAGTATTATTTTTTTGGACCGAAGTATATTCTAAAAGAATAAAACATTTCATAAAAATAATAAAATATTCTAGTAGCATATTTAAACCGAATATGAGAAGATGAAATAAGAACTTCGACCGTACTTGGTTAAGGCCAATTTTCTTAAGCGTAACCGGGGGAGATGCGAGGTTTTGTCCCGGTTTAGCGATATTCGATTTGTTTCTGTAACAGGAAGAATAAATAATTAAAAAATGAAGAATTTTAGTTAAACAACAGACAATTATCATCTGTCCCTTCATATTAAAAAAAAAATTCACTAGCGTATGACAATCGATAATCTACCGTAAGAACCCGACTCAGTGAAAGACAGAAGTTACGAGAACGAACCGTGACGTTCGGGAATGAACACCTTGAAGAAGAAATATCAGAACGAAAACCTGAGTCATGACTCGAGCCATCTTATTTACAATAGCTCCGTTTTTCATCTCCTTCTCTGACAAAGAAAATAGAAGATTTTGCCCCCAAAAAAAAGAAGATCAGACAATATACTTTATATCCCAAAATGACACTCTATGGTCTAAAACTATTTTTTAACATTAAATGGTCTAAAAATATTACACATTTAACATTCTTTTCAAAGAACTTTACACATTTAACATAACTACAAAGTATATCGTAAACACGTACGTTGACTTAGAAAAATTCACAATTTTTCTTTTTGTTGAGTTCCTTTGCAGCTTTGGTTCCTCGGAGAGGAAGAATTAGCCCTCTTCACTGAAGAAAGTTATATCTCTTGTACGATATTTATATTTCCCTATTTGATTTACCAGTGTAATAAGATCTATTACAATCTCTAATTAACAAAAGAAAAAAGAGAGATCACTATCCTTTATAACTCAGATCAACAGATTTGTTTCCTTTACATGTTTTGAAATACATATAATCTGTTAAAATAAAGTCACTAAAAATCTACTGTATAAGAATCATGATTGGACAAATTCATTACTATATAACGTATTTAAGAATATAAATAGCAAATAAATCTTATTAAGGTATTTATTAAATATCTTAGAATAGTAACTTTGAATCAATTAATTTAATTTAATTTAATATATTAATCTTTTGTTTGTTAAATATTTTTTATGTTTTCTTGCAAAATTAATGTGAAACATATTTATTTATTTTTAGGTATTGAATTAATTTATATACAAGAAATTAAACAATAATTTTGGTTACAAATTAAATTACATATATATTTTTTTTTTGGTAACCACACTAAATTATATTATACAATTTTTATTGAATGCTACATACAATCATATAGCAAATGGTTGTTCATATTTAAGATATCAATTTTAAAGTTAGATACTCTTTTATATAATATACTTGCTATGTAAATAACTAAAACTAAATTCTAGATTTTCCATCTAAAACCCAAGATACCATAAATATTCTCTAAATAGATATAAAATTGTTTGTTATGAATCTTTTCAGTTCTAAACCAATTAACTCTGCTTGTTTGTTACAAATTTTCTTATAAACCTTTATAATGTTAATTTAATAATCTACCTTCAATATATTTTTGAACCAATAATTTGACATAATTTGTATACATCTAATCTCCATGCTTGATTAAACAATACCATTAATTTTTTTTGAAGCTTTATACAAAATGTTCAAACTTTTTCAGTCAAGATCATTAAACTTTACAAAAAAAATCTTACATAATATCCATTACAAAATAAAAAAAAGTATTCATGCGAGTGCACGGATCAAATTTGTGGTAAGTCACAACAAAAAGTTAATCCATATTTAATTAAAAAACAAATATATATATATATATATATATATATATATATATATAAGTTATATAAATCTGTCTGAAATAGTCACAATGACTAAATAATATACATACCGATATATAACATGTGTATAACTTCATATTATTTTATGACTAAATAATTTAAGTTTGATATAAATTAGTAAGATTTCTTTGTTTGTTTTCCTTTTTAATAATACATTTTCCAAATTACAGAAGAAAACAAATATCTTCAAAATATATACAAATATTTAATTATAATAATGATATTTTATTTTCCCTTTGAAGTATTTATATATATATATATATATATATATATCTCAGATTTTAAATATATTCTTGTTTTATAAATAATTTCTGATTAATTATAATCCATATGTCTCTATTATATTTTATAATATCTAATCAATATTAGTCAAAGAGTAAAATAACTTTAGCAATTAGATTTTGAAAATCGTATCTAAGTCTATTAATTAATTGGTTTTAAAAAAATTAAGTTTGATTATTTGAATATTTAAGCTCTATTAATATTTAATGACAGTATGCTACTTTTTGAGCTATACTCAATATTATTGGTATTTTTAATCATAATTCTTTTTTTAAAAAGAGTATTTAGGCTCCATATACATATAAAAAAACCAATATTAGCTAACTACCATAACACTATTTTAGACACTATTGACATTTTCATAATACAATATTACCCCTTTTAGACACTATTGACATTATGAAAATATTTCTAAGATTTCTTTGTTTGTTTTCCTTTTTAAAAATACATTTTCCAAATTACAGAAGAAAACAAATATCTTCAAAATATATACAAATATTTAATTATAATAATGATATTTTATTTTTCCCTTTGAAGTATTTATATATATATATATATATATATATATATCAGATTTTAAATATATTCTTGTTTTATAAATAATTTCTGATTAATTATAATCCATATGTCTCTATTATATTTTATAATATCTAATCAATATTAGTCAAAGAGTAAAATAACTTTAGCAATTAAATTTTGAAAATCGTATCTAAGTCTATTAATTAATTGGTTTAAAAAAATTAAGTTTGATTATTTGAATATTTAAGCTCTATTAATATTTAATGACAGTATGCTACTTTTTGAGCTATACTCAATATTATTGGTATTTTTAATCATAATTCTTTTTAAAAAGAGTATTTAGGCTCCATATACATATAAAAAACCAATATTAGCTAACTATCCTAACACTATTTTAGACACTATTGACATTTTCATAATACAATATTACCCCTGTCCAAACTACCACCTTCTTCTTTTTTTCTCTTCTGTGTCTTCATAAATTTTCATGTCCAAACAATTTTCTTCTTTCTATTATTTTCTTTTTTCTTTGTATATCTCTTTTGTATCTCTTCAAAATCTCTAAATATAGTTTATACTTTTTCAATGCTAAATAAATTCTTCTTGTTTTTTTAAAAACTTCCATCAGTGTAAATGAGTTTACTGTTATATATGTTTCATTCAACACAGAGCATGGATCTAACAATAACTATCACCTCATGAGTTAGTCTACCACACCTTCTTCGTCGTTTCTCTCGATCTCAACCGCCATTGCGCGTATTAGAGTGTTCATATTCTAGTAAGGCACACAGATGTATGGATGGGTAGTATAGTGAGAAAGAACCAAATCTCTCCGACATAGTTGAAAACGACATGAATCTAACATTTCAGTTGACAGTATTTGTAGCTGTTATTAAAAAACTTAACTAATAAATGTTTGTTAGATGATATATATTAAGTATTGTGAGCAGATAAATGTTTGTTTAGCCGCTGCAAAACATAAATAAATAGCTAACGTTGGCTGATACACAGTCTCTTAGATGGTACAAAATTGGTTACCGGTCTAACTGGTCATATAACATAGGGGTGGGCAAAAAAACCAAACCGAACCTATCCAAACCAAACCAACCGAAGTTAAACCGATCCAAACCAAACCGTGCTCTTTACATAACTCAATTGGTTCATGTTTTACTCAGCCCGAATGGTTTGGTTTGGTTTGGGTTCAAACCGAACCAAACCAATAATCCAATATATTTTTATCTATAAATAAATAAAAAAAAATATATATATATATATATGTTTTGTTTTCCATTTTTTCTTAACTTCCATATATTTTTAAAAAAATTCAAATATGATTCAAATAATCCTAATACCTAAAGATTGTACTGAAAACAAAACCTAAAAACTATAAGCATCTAAATCGTAGCCATCTCGTTTCGTTCATCTTCTCCAATTTTCATTCGCTAAATTAAGTAACAGTTATTATAGGATCAATAAAAACAAAAAGGTTGATGCAAATAGTCTTTTAGTTAATAGGTTTTGGAATGCTTACAAGTCTTTGTTACGCTAATTAGATTACAAATAGTCTGCTCTTTGCTTATTATGTTTTTCTTCTTTTGACGTGGTTAAGAGTTTTGTCATCGAGCTTGTTTTTTTGTTTCATAGATCTTTAAAGAAAACCAAACTAAATCTAAACCAAACCGAACTAAACCGAACCAAACTAAACCCAAACCGAACCCAAACCAAAGCTACTTTGGTTTTAATTGGGTTGAGTTTTATAAAACCCAAATTAACCAAACCAAACCAAACCCGAAACTAAACCGATATGCCCACCCCTAATATAACATAGTACATCCAAAATTAATGGTTACATTTTTATATAATATGTTGTAATTAGCCAGTACATGTTCAGCTAGCTGTTACAAAACATGTTATCAATTTTTAAATTGATTGGTAAGATGTTAAAAATAGCTATTATTAACTACTATGTATTTTGTTAGATGATACATATTAGATTATCGGGTTAACTTAATCATTATCTATTCAACTTATATTCTTAACGGTTAACCATTAATATATTATATATAAATAAATAAATAATATCTAATATTATGGTATATAAGGTAAATAACATATTAAATTTGATTTCATTGTTTTTGTTACTTGATAAGTATGTTTTCTATTAAACAAGTTATCTACTAACATTATCTCTAATATTTTATGTAACATCTTAGCGTTAAATGTTCATTGTTATCGTATTGTGTTTACTATCTCATCTAAAATAGTTTCAGAATATTGAATCGGTAAAATCATGTAACCAATCTACTCTATTAAAATAGAGTCCTATTTTTATCTATTGTAAAAAAAGTTGTTAGACCAATTCACTAGAAACTTAATATATATTACTTAATATTAAAAAAAATGGAAAGGATATTATTCTCATACATCGTAGATATTGTGAACGTGATCTTAACAATAGTTTGTTAAATATTATATATTTAAATAATAAATACATTTATTTGAAAGAAAAATATATTTGGTTTACATAATCTTAGGTATATATATATATATATATATATTATATATATATTGTATACATATCTACATAAGTTTTTGCATCTAAATATATACATAATATTTTGGGATCCTGTATTTTATTTTAAACTGAAAATGTTGTAAGAATAGTAGAACATATGAAAATTTTAAAAATAGGCTATGAAAACTATATAGTGGTGAAGGTTTAAATTATTGTAACAAAAAGTAAAAATTCACCTATATTTTAGTTATATTATATATAATATTATATTTTAATAAATTCAGTTACATTACAATTAGTTTAAATTTTGTAATAAAAATGAAAATAATATTCGCGCATCCGCGCGGGTTAGAATCTAGTTGTAATCTATTTAGAAGGTTTGGTTTTCTTTGAGTCCATGGTTCAATGGCATATATGGCGCATCCAACATCGCATAAGTGATTCTTCTCCACTGATGATTCGTCCTCGAGGTGTAACTTTGATCACGGCTAACCAATTTATACCCGAATCTCTCATCCGAGGGTATGGAAGGAAACTAACTTGGTCTGCTTGTGAAGCTAAGATGAAAGGCTCGGATTTGTTGTACCTTCGTCCACCGTTGACAGCAACTACACCGAATTTGTTAAACCGAACACCTCTGTTGACGACGGGGTCGAACCATTCACATTTGAAGAGGACGCATTTCAGCTTCAATATCCCTGGGAATTCGACTTCAATAATCTCCGTCAAGATCCCGTAGAAATATGTTTCCCCTTTCACACATATTCCATAGTTACTGGTCGCCCGCTGTCTACCATACTCATATGTGTGAAAAGTATAGCCTCGTGTGAAATACATCTGTGATGTGGTGACCTTTACAAGTGGAGATTGAATTACTTCGTGTAACCACTTAGGATAATCTGCATCGTCGTCATAATCAACCTGCAAAAATAAAGAGAACGTTGAAATACATATCATGTATGAAAAAAGAGTTTGAGTTAATTAATACCTGATTCCTCAGCCACTTAATAAAGTGTTGATATTTCCTTTTGTCTACGTCACTTGTGGATATACCAGGAAATGTTTCTTCGACTTGAGAAACAAATAGGCTGTAAAATCACATTTTATATGAATGAATCTATCGCAATTATATAATTTATACTTATATGTGTTTAGAAGTGTCCATATATCTTACCTTTCAAAATAACGCATCAATGGATCCTCGCAATTGAGTAGAATATAGGTGTGTGCACTATGAGCGTCTTGTTCACTCGACCACCAAACCTCTTTTGACTTCCCTCCGAGTCGCCCAATCTGGCTAAGGAGATCTGGAACACCAGCAACTACATATGTTGGCGCAACACCACCATTATCATATCTTCTTGGAGCTCTTCTCCGGGTACGTACTTTTGACGCAAAGTAGTACGATGTGAAGTGAGAAACTTCTTCTGTCAAACTTCCAGCAATTATAGAACCTTCAACTTTGGCGAGGTTCCTTGCTTTTCCCTTCAAATATTTCATGGCTCGCTCATACTGATACATTCATCCGTAATGTACAGGTCCACGAAGCAACGCCTCATATGGGAGGTGGACAGCTAGATGCTCCATGACGTCAAAAAATTCGGGAGGAAATATCTTCTCCAAGTTGCACAATAAGATGGGAATGTTCTGCTGAAGCTGTTCCACAACTTCTTCTTTAAGAGTTCATGTGCTCAGATCCCTGTTAGTCATATATTATTTTGCAAACTAAACCGTTATAAAATTATTGCGCTATAAAACACTACATGCAAGTGCTTCATGTATGTTTGTTGGAAGTAGCTCCACAAATGCAAAGGGCAGTAGTCGTTGCATAAAAACATGACAATCATGACTCTTCATCCCAGAGAACTTTTGACCCTTTTCAACACATCTAGAGAGATTTGAAACATACCCATCGGGGAATTTCACTTCTGATGCCACCCAGTTGAACAACACCGACTTTTTTTCCGAAGACAATCTGAATATCGGAACTGGAACTTGTCCATTGCTTTTTATATGTAACTCGCTTCTTGAGAAAATATCCGGAAAGTCCAACCTTGATTTTATGTTGTCTTTTGTCTTCCCTGAGACATTCAATATTGTATTCATGATGTTCTCAAAGAAATTCTTCTTTATATGCATCACATCGAGGTTGTGGCGCAGAAGAAGATCCTTCCAATATGGCAACTCCCAAAATATACTCTTCTTGTGCCAGTTGTGATGAACACCGTAAGAATCAGGTATATTACGAGGGACATGCCAATTACCACCCCAAAGAACTGTTTCGTTAGCTCCGTAGTAGTCGATTTGCGCTTCAATTTGTTCTCCAGTTAGATATGGAGGAGGAGTGTCTGTCACAACCCTTTTGTGCCTAAACAAATTCTTGTTTCTTTGGTACGGATGGCCAATGGGAAGAAATCGACGGTGACAATCAAACCAACTTGTCTTCCTACCATTCTTCAGTTGAAACGCATCTGTCGTTCCATTATAATATGGACAAGCTAATCTCCCATGTGTAGTCCATCCATACAACATCCCATAGGCAGGAAAGTCACTTATGGTCCACAAAAGCATCGCTCGCATCGCAAAATTCGTCTTCGTTGAACAGTCATACGCCCTCACCCCTGTTGACCACAAATCCTTCAACTCTTTTATCAGTGGTTGTAGGAAAACATTCAGGGACCTTTTTGGATGGTTCGGACCAGGTATTAATATGGTCAAGAATAGCAACTCCCGTTGCATGCACATCTCCGGTGGTAGGTTGTATGGCGTAAGAAAGACTGGCCACAATGAATATTGTCTCCCTGACATTCCGAACGGACTAAATCGATCTGTGCATAATCCGAGATACACATTTCGGCTATTGCTAGCGAATTCCAGATGTACTTTGTTAAAATGTTTCCAGGATCTTGCATCTGATGGATGAGTCATCTCACCATCCGTCTGAGTATGCTCGGCATGCCATATCATCTTTCCAACTGTCTGCTCTGATTGGTACAATCTTTTCAATCTGTCTGTAATTGGTAGGTACCACATCCTTTGGTATGGTACCCTATTACGTCCCTGTCCTTGCGGCTTGAATCGTGGCTTCTTGCAGAATCGACATTCTTCTAACTTCTCATCATCTCCCCAGTAGATCATGCAGTTGTTGATGCAAACATCTATCATCTCCGAAGGCAACCCAAGACTATAAACCAGTTTCTGAATCTCATAATAAGAATCAACAGACACATTGTCATCCGGCAAATACTCTTTAAACAAGTCTGCCCATTCGTTCATGCAACTTTCAGATAGATTGTGATCAGTTTTAATATTCATCATTCTAGCAGCTAACGACAAATTAGAGAGACCTTCTCTACAACCACTGTAAAATGGTTGATTTGCCGCGTTTAACATTTCGTAAAACTTTTTTGCATCTATATTAGGTTCTTCGTCTTCATCATGAGCTACGAATGCATCAGCTACCATATCATGAACCCTATCATAATCTACCATCTCCTCCTGATGGTAACTATGTTCAATATGCAAATGATGATTAACCGGTTCTTCCTGAAAATTGCTATTACTACTACTAGCTTCATTCTAATCATAATTATATCCTTCTCCATGTTGAAACCATATATAGTAATTTGGCGTGAAACCTCTATTTATTAAATGCTTCCAAACATTTTCACGGTTTGCCAATTTCGAATTGTTGCATTTCCGACAAGGACAGAACATCTTACCACTTTCTTGGGCGAGCGGTGTTGAATCTGCTTGATGCATAAATGTCTCCAGCCCCACAAGGTATTCTTTCGTCACTCTCCCGTTAGCATCTCTATGCATATACATCCACTTCCGCACCTCGAAAATATTCCCGGAGCCAGCCATTTTTTTTTTCTTTCACGTTTTTTTTGTTGGTGTGTTTAAAATAATGTTCAAACATCCATATTTATAGAAAATTTTCGAATCTGGTAGTTGCAATTTTCCTACGAATTTACGACGAAAATTAGTTAGCTGGCCGAAAAAAAACGTGTGACAAACAAAGTTGGTGGATTCAAAATTTCGTCGCTAAGTAGACGTAAATTATTTCCTCGTAAAGACCACGCTAAGTTTACGTGGAATGTACGAGGATATACGATTTCCTCGTAAAAGCCACGTCACTTTACATCCACTTTACGACGAAACTGTTTCGTCGTTACTTTACGAGGAAATAACGCTGATTTTATTTTTCCGCGTAATTTCCTCATAAAGTCGACGTAAATTAACGAGAAAAAATATTCCTCGTTAATTTTCCTCGTTAAGCTTGTGTTTTCTTGTAGTGTGATGAAAACGAGTTGTGGAGTAAAGTTAATATAGATTTGGTGATAGAAATGGAGTATGCAACGATGAAAAGCGATGATGAGATTGATTACAAATTTAAAGAATATACTTTTATTTTAATGAAAGTTCAGAATGAGAAGAAAAATTTACAAGAAGAAAAATATACAGATGAAAGAGATGATAGAACGAGAGAGAGCGAGGAGTGGAAAGATTGGGGCAGGGGCTAGGGCTGGGGCTGGGGCTTGACAGGGGCACAATGATATTTTTGTGTGTACTTCGCTACAAGGATTTTTATTTTACATACCCAAGTGGTAGTTTGCTAATATTGGTCATTATTAGGTATATACAGCAAATTAACTCTTTTTAAAAATTAATATCTACATTTAAATTTTAATAATTTTTTACTAATAATGTTTAGATTTATTAAACAAAAAAATCTACATATTTTATTTAGACTTTATTATCTGTAAAATAAAAAATCATCAATAATATCAAAAAATTATATAATTAATTGCATGTAGAATTTATTAATATTTAGATATTAAGTTTTACTATAATTATAACATTTTATAGATATAATTTAATTACGTTTATGTAATTTTAAATTGTTGAATTTTTAAATAACATAATGTTATTTACATAGTACATTGAATAATATAAAATATTTTAACTGATAAAGATAATTACTGTATATATACATCACATTCTCACATGTTTTATGTTTTTTTAAATATACAACAAAAAACTCAACAACTACAACCAAAATAAAATAGCAAAAATCTATGCAAAACAAATCTGCAATAATAAACTTATAGTTACAGCCAACTCACATACAACACAAATTTTACAACTGAATTTTTACAGTCATAGTCTTAATATCATCCACACTATCATTTAAAACCATTCTCTTGTTATAAAACTAAGGGGAATAGTTTGTATATTTATTCATAAAACATATGGTTCCTTCATATAAGGATTACAAGATATAGAAATATGGAAAGTATCCAAAACCTAAACCAACTAGGATTAGGAAAACTATTAAGACAAGAGAAAGAAAAAACATCCCAAAGACTTAGCCGCCTATGTGTATGGGTCGAGTATGGTCTTGGAAGATGCTATGGTTATGGGTCATCCATAATATGATTTATAACACTCCCCCTTGGATGCTATAACCATTAGAACTTGTAATACGCTTTGGATGTTGCCTCATTAAAACTTTACCAGGAAAACCCAATTGGGACAAAACCATGGTGAAGGAAAAAGAGTACAACACGTATTACTCCCCCTGATTTGAACCTCACTTGATGAATAGATCTTCTGAATTGTTACTTGAATGAACTTGAATTACTTGTACCTCTCCTGCCTTTGCAATGCGTGGGTGAAGGAAAACTTTGGGCATGATACGCTTCTTTGCCGTCGACCATCCCATGTTCTGACCGGACCTCGACCAAAACACTCTCATAGTCCACATATTCCGAGCTTGGTAATGTATGCTTATAATCCAACCGGGAGCTCCAAAAGTGATTAGGTCGAGCTGGTATGTCTTCGTGTAATAAAGACGGGTTGGTCTGTTGAGTCATGGATCTCAAGACACACACACCCACGGCTTGCCTCTTGTATGGCTATGCTTTCCGCGTGATACTACAAGGTATTGCAGTCCCACGTGCTTTTGTTGCTGCAATGATATAGATTGCCAAGATATTGCATAACCTGTTTGAAAACAAATCAACAAAACCAAATAACCCCTCTTTGGGCTGGTTAGTATAAAATAATGATATCTTGCATATTTACATGTTTTTAATAATTCATTCTTGTATATTTTGATCATGTAGAATAGATTTAGGCATCTTTAGGATCCATTTTGCATTCAAAGTCTTTATCAGGTGTTGGTGTGTCCTATGGAGTTCTTGGAGGTGTTTTGAGACATTTCTGGTGCAAAAGGGGTGAAAGATGAATATGGATGAAAGTCTTAAAGATATCTTCTGTTGCTAATATTTTGGGAGGACATAGTAAATTGAGTTAGCTTTCTAATTGAAGTAGTTTTAAGTCATTTGAAGCTGTATTGGAGGAGTTATGATAGATTTACTAGAGGCATATCAACCCTAGTCGAACCCGGGTAGACCACCGCGGGTTCCCTTACCCGCGCGGGTGAAGAAGGCTGGACGACGGAAGCTGATGCGGATAGACCAGCACGGGTTGGACGACCCGTGCGGACGACCCAGCTCGGGTAGACCAGCGCGGGTTGGACGACCCGCGCGGACGACCCAGGACGACCCAGCGCGGGTAGACCAGCGCGGGTTGGGCGACCCGACCTCTACCCGGGTCACATTTTCAGCTGGTCGAATTTTAGTGTTTTTAAAGGGCTTTTTAGACTTTTTAATGGAAACCATTAGGTTTACCAAAGACATATAAATACTTTGTAGATCCCAAAGTTGGGAATTATCTTCTTTTCTCTTTGAGAACACATAAACCTCTTTAAAGAAAATTTGGATCTTGAATCATTTTCCATCTGTATTCTTTGTGTTTGTGTGATTATCTTGCTCTCTGATCATGTTTAACCTTGAATCATCCATGGTTTTAAGGTTATTCATGTCTATTAGTGAGTAGATTAATCTTGGATTCATGGGCTAGGGTGATTAAGGGTGATTAGAGAAGATCTAGGGTGTTTAGTGTTAGATCTACTTGTTTCCTTGCTTGTTGAGGGTTCTTAATGCTATTTTAGTCTTGATCATACTAAAATAGATCTGTAGGCATTTCCTGCCCACAAGGTGTATGATGAAATGCCTTAATCAACTCTTCAATGTTTTTAGCTTGCTTTACCTAAGAGATTAGTTGCTAAAGGAGTTAAAATTGCTATTAGACTTGTTCTCATTGTTTGCTTTAGTAACATTCAACCTAAGAGATTAGATGCTTGAGTTGCTTTACCAAAAGAACATTCATCTAGAGATAGAGATTGTTTAGCTTAGTGTCTAGGCATAAGGAAAGTGTTTGATTGATAGCTTGCCACCTCTAGATTGGATCTACATCACCCAAGATCAAATGCCTAGCCCCATGAGTCCTCTTGCTTCATATTCAGAAAGAAAGATCATTACTTTATTGCATTAGCTTATTAGTTCTTAGTTCATACCATCTTTAAAACCGGATTGCACTTAGCTTAAGAATGAACTTGTATTCCCTTTGCTTTAGAATCACCTAGGATTGGTTCGATAATCTTTTATACTACAACATTTGATTATGAGCCTTGAAAACTCTTAACATCAAATTGGCGCCGTTGCCAAGTTCTAGGTTGATTGTGACATTGGGATTTAGTCACTTGCTTGAGACTAAGTCATTTTTCTTTTATTTTGTTACTGCTTCTCCTTCTTCCTCTCCCTTTGCATTTCAGGTGTATGAACTTGAGGAGCAGAGGTTCATCAAGCCTAGTTGTAAGAGTTGAAGACATAGTTGCACTTGAGAGGGAGATAGCAAGAAAGAGAAGAGAAGAAGAGCAACATGATCACTTTCAGAGATTGGGGTTTGAAATGGAGTACAATCAGATTTAGCCTCATGATGGAGTGGCCCAAGGAGCTGTAAACCTTAGGCCACAGCATCCACAGCGCCAAGCTAGAGCCATTGGAGCCTATGATCAACCTCACATTCATGGTCATAGGTTGGGAATCAGAGCACCAGCTGTGGAGAACAACAACTTTGAGATCAAGTCAGGGCTGCTTAACACCATAGAGAACAACAAGTATCATGGCCTTGCTGCTGAAAACCCTTTTGATCACTTGTACAAGTTTGATAAATATTGTAGCTTGTCCAAGACCAATGGTGTTTCTGAAGATGCATTCAAGTTGAAGTTGTTCCCTTTTTCTTTGGGAAACAAAGCACATCAATGGGAGAAGGCTCTTCCAAGTGACTCTATCACAACTTGGAATGAGTGCAAGAGGACATTCCTAGAGAAGTTCTTCTCTACCTCAAGGACAACCAAGATCAGGAATGAGATCTCTAGCTTTCAGCAGAAGAACCTAGAGGGATTTAGTGAAGCATGGGAGAGGTTCAAGGGGTTTTGGTCTCAATGTCCACATCATGGCTTCACCAAGGAGAGTTTGCTTAGCACCATCTATAGAGGAGCTCTACCACAGTGCAGAAACATGCTTGATACTGCCAGCAATGGTTTTTTTCTGGGAAGAACTGAAGAAGAGGCAGAGGAACTGGTAGAGAACATGGCCAAGAGTGACTCAGTCTACAGTGAGAAGCATCATAGGGTCAACATAAGTGATGATCAGCAGACAAAGAAAGAGATCAAGTCCTTACAAGACAAGATGGATTTGCTTCTTTCCAACCAAGCTAAACAGGAGCAGATGAACTTTGTGGGTGGTCCTACTCAAGAGGTTCCTCCTAAGGTCAATGAGGTTGATGGTTTAGAATGGCAAGAGGAGTTGTGCTTCATCAATGCTAATGGCACATGGTACAGGAAAGAGCCCAATTTTCAGTACCAAAACAACAATCAGCAAAGGCCTTACTACAACAATCAGCAAGGAGGTTACCAAGCCAAGCAAAACTATCCTCAAGCCAACCAGTCTCCTCAGACTCAAGGAAGCTCTTCTCAAGCTCAAGCTCCAGATTCAAGTGTTGATTCTATGTTCAAGCAACTCTTGGAATTTCAGGCCAGAAATGAGAAGACCATGATTTATGAGTTCAAGAACATCCATGCAAAGATTGATGGGAACTATTCTGACCTCAACAACAAGTACATGCAACTTGCCTCTCATCTCAAGGCTTTGGAGAGTCAAGTTGCTTTTATGCCTTCATCCTCCAAGCAGCTAATGGGGTCTCTACCAGGAAAACCAGAAAAGAACCCCAAGGAGTCTTGCAATGTTTTCTTCTCCACTACTTCTTCAAAGATTGAGTTGAGTGATCATGAGAAAGAGGAGAATGAGATTGAAAGACTGGTATTTGGAACTGAGTTTGGGGAAGTTGAGAGATTTGTTGTGGCCACAGCTGAAGCACATATTGTGAAGGACGCTGCCAGGAAGGTTGAGGCAACGAATCTGCAAAGAGCTGAGCACAAAGCTGAGAAACAAGTTGAGAAGAGAGCTGATAACAAGCTGAAAAAGGTTAAGCTAGAGGAAGCCACTGAGGTTGAGCTATCATCCTATGATAAGCTCCCTTTCCCCCCCCCCCCCCCCCCCAAAGAGTTCTCACCAAAGCTCAGAAGAAGGTGCTCTCCAAGTTCAGGAAAGATCTTAGTGATGTTGGGGTCAGGCTTCCAGAAATCTCGGGTATGCGTGAAGCTCATGTCCAGATGATGCTCATCAAGGAAATTCTAGACCACCAAGCTGAAGTGGCCGAGCTTTTGGACATCTCCATTCTGAAGATTGATACACCAATCCCTCCAAAGTTCCTCCCTAAGCTTGAGTCTCATGGGATGTTCACCTTGCCTTGCTACCTTGGTAAGCTCACTTTTGATGATGCTCTTGTTGATTCTGGTGCAAGTGTGAATGTGATCTCAATGGAGATGATGAAGAGTCTAGGGATTGAGCGCATGGAGCCAAACACATCTTCCCTACAGTTTGGAGATTCCTCTTCTACAACTCCTATTGGTCTCATCAAGGACTTCCCTTTGAAGATTGGAGTATGCACCATTCCTATAGACCTCACTGTTCTGAAGATGGCAACTGAGAAGAGAGTCCCATTGATCCTTGGCACTCCATTCCTCACAACAGTGGGAGCTTGCATAGACTTTGCCAACAAGAAGATCACACTCCTAAATGTGAACAAAACTGTCTCCTATCAACTAAAATCCCCAAAGATGAATGCTGAGTATTGTGGAACAATCACTTGTGGAGCATCCTCCATTGAGAAGATCAAGGCTGGAGGGGTTAGTATTGAGAAATAAGGTCTTGTTGGAGAGTCCTCTAAAGAGTTGTGTGCTGAGCACTTGGAAAGTGCTAAAAAGGAGGAGATGAGTAGTGCCACAAAGGCTGCTCATGACAAGAAGAAGATTGTGAAAGAACTTCATCCTCCACCTCTTGATAAGACTCCTCACACTCTCACTCTCCACCCAATGAAGCTTAAGGATGGGGCCATTGAGTACAAAATCAAGTGCAAGGGAAGGTCTAAGCCATTTTCAAGTGCAAGGGCCATCATCACTCCTCAGCTCCAAAAGGATCCAATCAAGCTTCAAGAGCTTCTCTCCCACATCCTCACCACCACTCTTGAAGGTGGGAAGGACCCTCCCTCTCACTAGCCAAAGGAAGGAAAGTCAAGCTAGAGACTTAAAACAAGCTCACTTGGGAGGAAGTCCCATGGCTATCCCTGTACATATCAGTAGGATCTTCGTTTTTAAGACCCTTGGGCTGAGGAGGAAAGCGGCCAGACATTGCTCCCTAGACACCACTGCCTTTTCCAACACTCCATCAGAGGTACTCATTCACCTTAATCTTGTACATACCAGTTTATCTTTGCATATTGCTTTCTTTTGGGTATCTCTCCCTTACTCACACATAGACTGTGTGATTTAAGTGTGGGGGGAGGTACCAAGTATTTGATCATGTTTGCTTTGATGATTTTGAGTCTCATGCATTGCATTGTACATACATATATGCGTAGAAAAACCAAAAAAATTTGAAATTTTTGAATCATGTAGTTGCATCACTTGCATTCCTAAGATTGAGTCTAGAGCATATAGGATGCATTCACTTGCATATGGAGCAGCTGATTGATATTTCCTTGTATAGAACACTTGTTTGCACTGAATTTGACACCCTAGTTAAACATATCAAGTAGCTTAAACATCTTTTGAAAGGCTTGCGCCTTGAAAACTCTTCTTGAAACATGTTGTTTGCTTGATAATTGGCATTGTTCTTGAAACCAACTCCAAATGAACTAGGGCTTAATGAACTTAATCTCTCTTGCATATGGGCATTTGCATACTTGATCATGGGTCTCATACACATTTGGGTTATCTTTCCCCATTGTACCACTCTTTGTTAACCCAAATGGCACTTCCTTACCCTTGAACCCTAGCCATTCTTTGAAGCCTACATTGATTTGCATGAGTGAGTCCTCTTTTGATAGTTTGTCATGTGCAAAATCTTGAGAGTATTGGGAGCGACATGAATTTTTCTCATATCTTGCTAGCATAGGGTCATCATTTGAGCTAGCTTCTAGGATGGTGAGTGGAGTCTTTGTTCCTTAAATGTTTATATCTTGGGTTTGGGAAGTGACAAAGTTGAAATTGATGAACAAAAGATTGTCATGAGAAAGAAAAGCCCTAGGGACCTAGAATAGAAAGATAAGAAAGCTCTTGATTGTATGTTTGAGACCTTCCCCCTCTATAAAAAAAAGAAAAAAAAAAGATTCAATAAGATAGTGGGGAAGGAATAATAAAAAATGTCAGAGCTTAGAAATGTGAAAAGTGAATAAGAGGTCCTTAGTGGTTGAGTCTTAAGAAAAGAATGTTGTTCATTGGGTGAGTGATGTGAGTGTTTTTTATTTTGGTTTACGGGATGAATGAAAAGGGTGAAGAATTTGTAATCACTTAGGAATGGGGTAGAATGATGAGGATGGATCTATGTATGCATGAATTGCTCATAGTCTTAGATAAATTTTGCATAATGATCAAACTCCTTGATTTTTGAGTGTTTGCCACCTTAAAATGATTGCATTGAACCCTCCTCTTCATCCATATTAGACCATTTGATCACCTAGCCAAATGATTGAGATCATGTGCCCATTTGTGAGAATTCACCTTGTGTGTGTGTGTGTGAATCAGTGTGAGGGTTGGTGGAGAGAGCATGTTGGTTGAAAAGCATTGCATCTTGTGTAGAGACATAAGAGTATTTATAGGCCTAGAGAAGCTATAGTATAATAAGAGAGTGTGTTCATACTATTTGCTATGTTTCTTTAGGATGTCAAGTTGAGTGCACTGAGTGTTTCTTTTGGCTATGAGCTCCCACCTTCAAACCTCTTCTCCTATGAGTTCTTGAAAGTTCACTTGAGGACAAGTAAAGAACAAGTTTGGGGGAGTTGATATCTTGCATATTTACATGTTTTTAATAATTCATTCTTGTATATTTTGATCATGTAGAATAGATTTAGGCATCTTTAGGATCCATTTTGCATTCATAAGTCTTTATCAGGTGTTGGTTTGTCCTATGGAGTTCTTGGAGGTTATTCATGTCTATTAATGAGTAGATTAATCTTGGATTCATGGGCTAGGGTGATTAAGGGTGATTAGAGAAGATTGATATCTTGCATATTTCCATTGTGTTATCCATTCACCCATGTGCATTTTGATCATATAGACTAGGATTTAGCCATGTTTAGGTTGCATTTTGCATACATGAGTATTTATTAGGTATTGGAGTACCACATGGAGTTCTTGGAGACATTTGGGTGCATTTGGAGCTCAAAAGAGGTGATAAAGGTGATCATTGGACGAGCAGTGCATGGGAGCGACCCTACCGGAGCAACACCATGAACTCGCTGTGCTCTACCTCTCAGAGCGACCTTACCAGAGCGACCTCACGCGCCATTTCATCGATTTGGAGTGACCCGGAGCGACCTCCCAGAGCGACGACACGAAGTCGCTCCAGCTCCAGAGCGAGGTCGCTCGGGTTTGTGACGATGAGACACAAAAAACAAGCCGGGAGCGACCTCCCGGAGCGACGTGCCGAGGTCGCTGCGCTTCAATTAATTGGTCGAACTTATGATTAATCAAGGGCCTTTTTGGTCATTTGTTATGCACGTTTTACACTTGCTAAACCTATGTTTAAGTACCTTTTTGTAAGCCATTGGAGGCAGATTATCTTTTATCTAGGCCTGGGCATAAAATCCGGAACCCGAAATCCGAACCGAACCCGAACCGGAAAACCCAATCCGTTATCCGACCCGAAACGAAAAAATACCCGAACGGGTCTTGTAGGGTGGTAAAAAAAATATCCTAACCCGAAGTGTTATTAACCGAACCCGAACGGATAACCCGAAAAATCCGAAATTAATAGTCAATATAAATATTTTGAAATATATATAAGTATTCAAATTATTAAATTCAATATTTGTGGTAATATTATATATAATAATAAATATTAAAATTCTAATAAATGCTTTAAGTACACAATTAGTTATAAATAAGTATTTTATAATTTGCTCATTGAAATAAAAAGTTTACTCTCTATAAGGCAATACATATTTTTTACAAATGATGTTTGTTTTCATGTTTGATTTAACATTTTATTGTTATTTTATCAATTTTATATGTGATAGATTAATTTTTATTTAATTTTGATGTTTTTTTTTATGTTTTACTTCAAAAATTTTATTTGTTACTTTGATTATATCTGAATCGAACCGATATAACCCGAATCCGTACGATATATGATTACTTTATGGGTTTTATGATGCAATACAATTTTGAACCGAACCCGAAGTGTTATTATCCGAACCTGACCCGTACTAATAAAATTTTAGTATGGGACCTAGAAGCGTAAACCCGAAAATCCGAAAACCCGAAAAACCCGACCCGAATGCCAACGGGTACCCGAACGCCCAGGCCTACTTTTATCTTAAGAAAACCACCAAAAACCTCTTGGAAAATTCATCTCTTTGATTCAATTGATCATTTTTGTTATTGCAATCCTGTTGTTTTCATATCGATTCTTCTCTACATGATTAATCTGAAATCCAATATGGGTTTAAGAGGAATCATGGAGATTAGTGAGTAATCACCTTTTGAATTCATGGGTTAGGGAGATTAATGGTGATTATGTTATAACTAGGATGTTTTAGTGTAGATCATTCTTAGTCCTTGCTAGTAGAGTATTCATAATGCATCTTCTGAGTTGGCCTCTCAAAAGTTGATCTTTAGGCATTTTCCACCCAAAAGGTGTTTGATGAAATGCTTGAGACAACTCTTCTAACCTTTTAGCATACTTTGCCAAAGACATTTGTTGTTAGAGATGCTAAGATAGCCATTAGACTTGTTAGTAATGATTGCTTTCATATTATTCAACCAAAGACAATTGAAGTTGAAATGTGTTAGTAAATGAACATTCATCTAGACATAGAGCTTGTTTAGAACTGTGTCTAAGCTTAAGGTTGATAGTTTGATTGATCGTTTGCAATCCTTAGTTCGAAACTTGATCACCAAAGGTCTAATCCCTATGCCCATGAGTTCTCTTTTCCCTTAGTCAAGAAAGTTACTTCATTTATCGTTTTTATTATTCTGCAACTGCATTAGCATTAATCATTAGTTTAGAAATCTTTTAAATCACCGGTTGCACTTAGATTAAGTGAGTACTTGCATTCTCAGTGCTTTGAAATCCCTTAGAATTGGTTCGAAAATCTTTTACACTACATCATTTTGTCTTAGGAGCCTTGAAAACTCCTAACATCAAATTGGCGCTGTTGCCAAATTCTGAGTAGATTTGAACATTGAGATTTAGTCACTTGCTTGAGACTAAGTCATTTTTTTTTCTTTTGTTACTGATTCTCCTTCTTCACCTCCCTTTTACTTTCATGTGTATGAATTTGAGGAGCAGGGGTCCATCAAACCTAGTTCCAAGAGTTGCAGACATCAGAGCTTTAGAGAGAGAGAGAGTGCTAGAAAGAGAAGAGAAGAAGAGCAACAGGCTCACTTGCAGAGATTGGATATTGATATGGGAGACCAACCTCAAGATGATGCGAACGCCAATGGAGCCAACAACGTTCCACAACACCCACAGCGAGCAGCTCGACCCATTGGCACTTATGACCGCCCCAACATTCATGGTCATAGACTGGGAATCCGAGCACCGGCTGTGGCAGCTAACAACTTTGAGATCAAATCATGACTCCTCAACGTGATCGAGAACAACAAGTATCATGGCTTGGCTCTAGAGCACCCATTTGATCACTTGGACAGGTTCGACAGCTACTGTGGATTGTCAAAAACCAATGGTGTGTCCGAGGATGCCTTAAAGCTCAAGCTATTCCCTTTCTCTTTGGGGGATAAGGCACGTCAGTGGGAGAAGTCTCTACCCAGCGACTCTATCACCACCTGGGATGACTGCAAGAAAGCATTTTTGGAGAAGTTCTTCTCTACTTCAAGAACTGCTAAGCTGAGAAATTAGATTTCCAGCTTTCAACAGAAGAACTTGGAAGGATTTAGTGAAGCCTGGGAGAGATTCAAGGGCTACCAAGCTCAATGCACACACCATGGTTTCTCTAAGGAAAGCTTACTGAGCACATTCTACGGGGGTGCTCTTCCTAAGTACAGAGCCAGATTGGATACAGCTAGCAATGGGTTCTTCTTGGGAAGAACTGAGGAAGATGCAGAAGAGCTGGTTGACAACATGGTAAAGAGTGATGCAGTCTACAGTGGAGACCACGACAGAGGCAGTAGAACAGATGACAAGCAGACAAGGAAGGAGTTAAAGGCTCTACAGGATAAGATAGACATACTCATTGCTGATAAATCCACCCAAGAGCAGCTGAACTTTGTTGGTAACCCAAACCAAGAGACACCACCGGTTGTCCATGAGTTTGAGGGTTTGGAAGGTCAAAAAGAGTTGTGTTTCATTAACAACAATGGTAGCTGGTAAAAAAAAAGAGTCAACCTTTCAGTACAACAAACAAAAATCATATTCCAACAACCAACAGAGTGGTTATCAGCCTAGGAACAACCAGCAAGGTAGCTATCAGCCTCAGCAAAACCCTCCTCCTGGTTTCAACCACAAAGGACACCATTCTTCCCAACAACAAGCTAATCCTTCTACCTCTACTCCTCAAGAAAGCAGCACTGATGCCCTACTGAAACAAATCTTGGAGTCTCAGACTAGAAGTGAGAAGCATGTTGGTTATGAGTTGAAGAACCTTCACTCAAAGATTGATGGGAGCTACAATGATCTAAACAACAAGTTCAAAGCTTTGGAGAACCAGTTTGCTGCCATGAACACTCACCAAAATCGCCAACAAGGTTTTTTACCTGGAAAATCTGAGCAAAATCCCAAAGAGACCATGAAAGCTATCACCCTCAGTAATGGTAAGGAGTTACCTCATAGAGCTCTCACCAAGGATGCTGAGAAACAAGGTGAGGGGGTGGCCATCAACATAGATGATGAAGTGGTGATTGTTGATGAGAAGATCAATGATGAGATTTTGGAGAAGATTGTGGAAGCCAAAAGTAAAGGAAATGTTGGGGAAGAGAAGAAAACAGTGAAAGATGGTGAAGTTGTTGTTCCAGCAAGTGAGAATTCTTTTGTTCCTCCTCCCTATGAACCCAAACTTCCATTCTCTGGTAGATTCAAGAGGCAACTGCTAGAGAAGTACAAAGCTCTATTTGAGAAGCAGATGAGTGAAGTTCAAGTCACAATGCCCGTTATTGATGCTTTCATGCTGATTCCTCAATATAGCAAGTTCCTGAAAGATGCTGTAGCTGCAAAGAAGAAAGAGATGGAGGGCATGATGATTCTCACTCATGAGTGCAGTGCCATCATCCAGAGGCTTCACATTATCATGTGCTCTTGGACCTATGGTATTTGATAGATGTCTCTGCGATTTGGGAGCTAGTGTCAGCTTGATGCATTTATCTGTTGCTAAGAAGCTTGGTTTCACTCAGTACAAGAAGTGTAGACTTTCTCTGGTATTGGCTGATCGTTCAGTGAAGTACCCTGTGGGTATCTTGGAAGACCTCCCCATGATGGTTGGAAACTATGAGATCCATATAGACTTTGTGGTGCTTGAGATGGGTGAGGAAGCTCAAGATCCCTTAATCCTTGGAAGGCCTTTCTTACCTACAGCAGGAGCTATTGTTAATGTGAAAGAGGGCCAGATTGATCTCCACTTGGGTAAAGGGCACATTCTCCACTTTGACATCAAGGAGGTAATGAACAAACCAACAATTCAAGGGCAAGTCTTCTACATTGAAGAGATGGACGCCCTTGCTGATGAGCTCCTTGAAGAGTTGTCACTAGAAGACCCTCTACAGCATGCTTTGACAATAGAAAGAGAGGTTGAAGTGATTGAGAACCTGGAGAGTACTGCCTATGGGATGATGCTGGATTCACACAAAGGGTTTGTTAGTAAGGATCAGTATGAGGAGCTGCCACAAGTGGTTCATCAAGAAGCCCCAGTCACTCAACAAGAGGACACCCAGCAAGATGACTGGAGCGAGCTTAAGGCGCCTAAAGTGGAGTTTAAACCTCTCCCCCATGGTGTAAGGTATGCATTCCTTGGTCCTAATGAAACTTATCATGTCATTGTGAGTAGTGAACTTACTGAAACTGAGCTATCTGAACTTTTGAAAACACTTAAAAGATTTAGAAAAGCAATAGGTTACTCACTTGATGACATCAAAGGAATATCACCCTATTTGTGCATGCATAGGATACATCTTGAGGATGAATCAATGACTTTTATCGAGCATCAAAGAAGGTTAAATCCTAACCTGAAGGATGTTGTATTAGATGCTGGTGTTATTTACCCTATTTCAGATTCTAAATGGGTATCTCCTGTGCATGTTGTACCAAAGAAAGGTGGTATCACTGTAATTAGAAATGACAAGGATGAATTGATACCAACAAGAACCATCACAGGTCATAGAATGTGCATTGATTACCGAAAACTAAACTCTGCATCTAGAAAGGATCATTTCCCATTACCATTTATTGATCAGATGCTTGAGAGACTTGCAAATCACCCATTTTATTGCTTTCTCGATGGATATTCAGGGTTCTTCCAAATCTCCATACATCCCAATGATCAAGAGAAAACGACATTCACATGTCCTTATGGTACCTTCGCATATCGAAGAATGCCATTTGGTCTATGTAATGCTCCAGCCACCTTTCAAAGGTGCATGATGTCAATCTTCTCTGATCTAATTGAGGATGTTGTGGAGGTGTTTATGGATGATTTCTCTGTCTACGGATCTTCGTTTTCTGCTTGTTTGTCAAATTTGTGCAGGGTCCTACAGAGATGTGAAGACACCAACCTTGTGCTGAATTGGGAGAAGTGTCACTTCATGGTTAAGGAAGGGATTGTGCTGGGACACAAGATTTCAGAGAAGGGGATTGAGGTGGATAAGGCTAAGATCGATGTTATGGTTGGTTTGCCCCCACCAAAGACAGTGAAAGACATCAGAAGTTTTCTTGGTCATGCTGGGTTCTACAGAAGATTCATCAAGGACTTCTCCATGATCACTAGACCATTGACCAGGCTGCTGTGCAAAGAAGCCACTTTCAGCTTTGATGTGGAATGTCTAGAAGCCTTCAAGAAGCTGAAAGGTGAACTCATCAGTGCTCCAATTGTCCAGCCACCTGATTGGGATCTCCCCTTTGAGATCATGTGTGATGCTAGTGACTATGTTGTGGGAGCGGTTTTGGGGCAGAAGAAAGATGGCAAGACCCATGTGATCTACTACGCGAGCCAAACCCTGAATGATGCTCAGATGAGGTATGCCACAACAGAGAAGGAGATGCTAGCCATTGTCTTTGCCTTTGAGAAGTTCAGAAGCTACTTGGTGGGATCTAAAGTCATTGTCTACACAGATCATGCTGCTTTGAGACACCTTTTGGCCAAGAAGGATGCAAAACCCAGGCTCTTGAGATGGATCATTTTGCTTCAAGAGTTTGATTTAGAGATCAAAGACAAGCCAGGAGTTGAGAATGGTGTAGCTGATCACTTGTCCAGGCTGAGAGTGGAGTGTGGCATTCCTATTGACGAAGGACTTCCAGAGGAGCAGATCATGGCTATTGGAGCAGTGATGGCAGTTTGTGAGACTGGTAGAAAGCTTGAAGAAGTCAAGGCAACAGAAGAGAAAGAACCTTGGTATGCTGATTTGGTGAACTACCTAGCCACAGGAAAAGAACCTTTGAATCTTGTGGGCTATGCCAAGAAGAAGTTCTACAAGGATCTAAAGAGGTACTACTGGGATGAGCCCTACCTCTACATTCTCTGCAAGGATCAACTTTATAGGAGAGTGGTTGCTAATGAGGAGATTGATGGGATCCTTACACAATGTCATGGATCATCCTATGGAGGCCACTTTGCTACCTTCAAGACTGTTGCAAAGGTGCTACAAGCTGGATTCTGGTGGCCACACATGTTTAAGGATACACAAGACTTTGTTTCAAAGTGTGATTCATGCCAAAGGAGAGGGAACATCACAATGCCTCAAAACCCAATCCTTGATGTTGAAGTGTTTGATGTGTGGGGGTATTGACTTCATGGGACTATTTCCATCATCCTTTGGCAACAAATACATCCTTGTAGATGTTGATTATGTCTCCAAATGGGTGGAAGCTATTGCAAGCCCCACCAATGATGCTAGAGTTGTAACCAAGATGTTCAGGAGCATCATCTTTCCAAGGTTTGGAGTTCCAAGAGTTGTGATCAGTGATGGAGGCTCTCATTTCATCAACAAACTGCTTGAGGGACTTCTCAAGAAGAACGGTGTAAAGCACAAGGTAGCAACTCCTTACCATCCTCAAACAAGTGGTCAAGTTGAGATTTCTAACAGAGAGATCAAGTCCATTTTGGAGAAGATTGTGGGGATTACAAGGAAGGATTGGTCCATTAAGCTTGATGATGCGCTTTGGGCTTATAGGACAGCTTACAAGACACCTCTGGGGACCACACCTTTCAACCTAGTGTACTGGAAAGCTTGCCATCTGCCAGTGGAGCTTGAGTACAAGGCACTATGGGCAGTAAAGTTGCTGAACTTTGACATCAAGAGTGCCAAGGAGAAAAGACTTCTTCAGCTACATGAGCTTGATGAGATAAGAATGGATACTTTTGAAAACTCAAGGATCTACAAGGAGAAGACTAAAGCTTTCCATGACAAGAATATCCTGAAGAGAGAGTTTAAAGAAGGAGATCAAGTTCTTCTCTACAACTCTAGGTTGAAGCTATTTCTAGGAAAGCTTAAGTCAAGGTGGTCTGGTCCTTTCAAGGTCAAGGAGGTTAGGTCATATGGGGCAATAGTTTTGTGGAGTACTGATGGAAGAGACTTCATAGTCAATGGGCAAAGGGTTAAGCTCTACATGGCGACAGGACCAGAGGAAGATGGGGTTTCAACTCCACTTTCTGATCCTACCCCGGCCTAATCTAAAAGGAGGCAAAGTCAAGCTAGAGACTTAAAATAAGCTCACTTGGGAGGAAGTCTTAATATATCCTTGTACATATTGCATTAGTATTTTCATTTTCATCATATTTCTAAAAAAAAAAAAGAATTGAAGTTGTGTGCAGGTGCTTGATCGATCCGGTTTGAGCAAAGAATCAGGCGTGGGAGCGAGGACCTGGAGCGAGGGTGAAAGTTCTCTCCAGCTGGGAGCGACGTCTCCGCAGCGAGTGTAATTAGTCGCTCGGATTTACGGCATTTTGGGGCTCGAAAAATACTCTCGGAGCGACCTCCTAGAGCGATGACACGAAGTCGCTCCAGCTCCAGAGGGAGGTCACCACAGCGACACCCCAGGGTCGCTCGGGTTATGTCGATTTGAGAGCGACGCACCTCAGCGACACCCCAAGGTCGCTCGGGTTGTGTCGATTTGAGAGCGACCTCCTAGAGCAACTACCTCAGGTCGCTCCACGACCGGTTCAGGTAAGTGATTTTCGATCTAATCCCGGTTTCAATTAAATTGGACCGGTCCCTTCCCACCTAAACCGAACCAGACGACCCTAAACCTAGCCCACAACCCTCGATTTTCATCTTCCTCACTCTCCCTCCCCTCACAAACACTCATACTCTCTCAAACTCACCCACACAAAAAAATCCCATAACTCTCTCAATTCTCAACCAAATCACCTAGTTCTTGTTTCTAAATCCAAGCTTTCGCCCCTGTAGTCTATTCCCCATCACCCATTCACAAATTTCCTTTCATCCAAAGCAAGGTATTGAGTTTTTAAATTCAATTTCGTAGGTCGATGAACCCTAGAATTTGAAAGTCAAAATTTGGTCATTCTCTTGCTTGATTGTGGTGAAATAGACTAGAGAAAGCTTATCTATCAAGTTGGGTTGTTAAATTAATGGTGAAATTGAGTTTAATTTGAACTTTGACAAATTAGGGTTCATGGATTTGGGACTTTTCGAAATTGACCTTAATTGAGTGTGTTGGTGGGTGAACTTGGTGTGTTAAGGTGTTTAAAAGTTTGATTAAAGAATTTTTTTCATTCTACAACCACTTTGATTATTGAATTTTACTTAACTTGTAATTTTCATATTTTGATAAGATTGAGAAGTGTGATTCTTTGCTTTAAAGCTTGGCTTCTTAGTGCTAAATGTGTGAAATAGTCGCATTGGGTTAACTTGAGCTTAAATTGCTAGTTCATTTGTTGAGTTTACTCTTGCAATTTTCATTTACAAAGTCTTAATCTTCTTTGCTTCCATCTACTTATCCTTTTTCAAGTTTTGAATTTTTCAGGTATCAATGGTTAAGAAAACAAAGGGAAAGCTGGATGCTGAGAAGCGAGAAGCTGAAAGAGAAGAGTCTGCACTAAGTGGGAAAGCCTTAGCCTCTAAGCCAGCTGGCTCTGGGACACAGAGGACTTCTCGACAGCAAACCTTGACTACAAAGAAATCAAAAGAGCAAGAGAAGAGGGCAGGGAAAGGTGTAGCAGTTCCCACTAATGAGGAGAGTGACGATGAAAGTGAGGATGAGCAGGCTCCTACAAAGAAAGCCAAGATGTCAAAAGGGAAGGCGGTTGCTGTTGATAGGGACAGGGAGAAAACTCCATCTGTGGAAGAGCTGTATGAACACTTGCTGAATGGGGTCACTTGGACTCCAACAAGGTTCGCCGACCTTGATTTGCTGAAGGAGTTGGGTCTTGATTCTGATATTGAGGCGATGCTGGGACATTTGAAGATGCCAAAACTCCTCACCATGGCTTACCCTGTCTACAAGGATGTCTCCTGTCAGTTCTTGTCTTCCCTTGAGGTCACTTACCATAACACTCCGCATGTGAGGCAAGGATGGGGCAAGATCAAGTTCAAGGTCAATGGGAGAGACTACAACATGAACTTCAAGGACATTGGGAGAGTCATGGGGTTCCAAGACTTGGAAGACTCCTCTCTTCCCAAATGCGAAAATCTCCCCACCGAGCTTTGGAAGTTGATCACCGGAAACATGCACTCTACCGGGACTGACAAGAACTCACATATCCGGCATCCGTCTGTGCGCTACCTCCATAGGATGCTCGTCTATGCATTCTATCCATGGAAGGAAGCAGGTAGTGTCACCGAGGAAGATATGCGACTGCTCTGCCCAGCTATCCGACCCTACGCCGCCCCTGGAGTGTTGCCTCTTCCAAGCACCGACATCTATGCTACCTTTGGGATGATCAGTTTCTTCGTGAGTCATCTCGAGCACTACAGAGACTGGGCATGGTACACCTCTGATTCGCGCCCGAAGGTTGGAATTGGCGGGTTGATCACACCACTGCTTCAATTTATGAATGTTCCCTTGGGAAAGAACGTAGCAGGACCTAGATTCATTGATGGCACTTACTTGAGGATTGCCAATTATTTCAGCGGGATGTATGGGAAGAACTATGTCTACTACTACTACTTGAAAGGCAAGCATGTTGAAGTGGTTCTTCCAAACAAGAACCTGACGAGCTTAGAGAGACCTGGAGCTATCAGCTTCAACATTTCCCAGGAAGACTTTCTGGGAGAGCACGGGTCTCTCGGTCCCATTGCTGCACCAAGGAAAAGGAGTGCTCCGACGAGACATGACGAACCTGCTGCGGAAGCATCTGAACCCGTCTATGGACCTCTGCGCTACTACTTCAAGCCATATGCTGGAGTTCTTCCTCCTGGTGTGCTTCGTGACGCTCATGAGCATATTTGTCGACTTCAGAGATGGAACAAAGCACAAGACAGGACGATAGAAAAGCTAAAAGACAAGTGCAAGGCGCTTAGCAAGACTGTGAAGAAGCAAGCAAAGACTTCAGCCAAGTTTATGAAGAAAGTAGCTGATGTCTTGACCAGGGGAGGAATAGCTGGATGTAGCTCAGCAGACTTTGCCTTCACGAACACATCAGTCCCCCAGTCTCCACCTCAGCCTGCGGATCTTGGTTTCCCCCTCACTGCTAGACAGCTCCAGCGCAAGTGGAGGAACCCACCCATTGAACCCTCCACCTCAGGAAACAAGTCCCCATCCCTAGCATCTTCTGATAATGAGGTCGAGATTGACGAGGTTTAGAGCCAGCCATGGTTTAGAGGCTACAGCTCAGCACCAGGTGGTTACTACACCACATTCTCACCTGATGACGACGATGCTGGGGCATCTATCCGTACTCACTATCCGTAGAAGGTACTTCATTACTTTCCCTTGTATATACCATTTCATTTTTTGCATATTAGCTTTCTTTTGGGTATCTCTCTGTACTTGACAACACAGAGACTGTGTAACTTAAGTTTGGGGGAGGTACCAAGTATTTGATCATGTTTGCTTTGATGATTTTGCATTGAGTCTTGCATACATACCTTTTTGCATTAAAAGAAATAATAATAATAATAATAATAATAATAATAATAATAATAATAATAATAATAATAATATAGATTACATCACTTGCATTTTTAGGAGAGTCTAGAGCATATAGGTTGCATTCACTTGCATTGGGAGCAATGATTTAAAATGCCTTGTAAAGAACTCTACCTCGCGCTCGAATAGCTATTGCATCTCTCAAAAAGCCTTGTATGTTTCGAGCCTTGAAAACTCTTCCTGAATCTCATTAGTTGCTGAAACTCAATCTTTGAAGCCAACTACAACCTTATTTGAACTGAACGAACTTAATGCTTCTTGCTCATGGTCCCTTGTGTACTGAGTCATGGCTATACACACTTAAGTTGTCACATCCTTTACGCCAATCGTTTTGACAAACTCGAGTGGTAAATCACTCCCAAAACCCTTTCCTCCTTTTAATCTTTCATTGTTTGATGAGTGAGGCCTTTTTTGGAAAGTCTTACATGTGCATAATGTTGAGAGTATCGGGAACGACAATGCATGATCTTCATTCTTGCTAGATTAGGCACTCTATTGTCTAGCTATAGGTGGGGGTGAGTGTTGTGATTATGATTTAGGAGCATGAAAAGTTTGAAGGAAAAGAATAGACTCTATGTGTTTAAGTGAATAGTCTTATTGGGATAAGTAGATAAACATCTAGCTCAAGTTTATGAAAAGTCTTGGCCCCCAAAAATAAAATAAAAAAAAAGAAAAAAAAAAAGAAAGAAAAAGAAAAAAAAAAGGTGCTAGCAAAGTTGTTAGGAGCTAATAAATGTTTTTTAAATTGTGAAAGACAAAAAATCCCTTGTAGATTTGAAAGAGAAAGAGTTTTATGTGAAAAATATTCTTAGGATCTTTTGGTGAGAGATGTGAGTTGGGTTTGACATTGGGAAATGATTGTGTAACTTGTATGTTTGGGAAAAGGGTAGAACAATGGAGATTGAGCATTGTATGCATGAGTTGATCCCTTTCTTAGATATATTATATGCAATGTCAAGGCTACTTGTCTTGAGAGTAAACCACCTTAAAGATCATGTATCTTGAACCTCTTGACTCACTTGAATAAAAATCATTCCCTTACCCAACCAAATGATTTGGACCAATTGACCATTTGCAAGAATTCACCTGATGTTTATTGCTTAATGAATGTGAGAGTTGGTTGATTTGAATGTGTGGATGCTTGATGATGATTGTAAGGGCAAAAGGAGTTGAGATAGGCCTAGAGAAGCTAGAGTATAATAAGAGAGTGTGCTCAGGTTGGATTTAGATGTTGAATTGAGTGCTAGATGTGTTTCTTTTGGCTATGAGCTCCCACCTTCAAACCTCTCTCCCTATGAGTTCTAGAAAGTTCACTTGTGGACAAGTAAACGAACAAGTTTGGGGGAGTTGATATCTTGCATATTTCCATTGTGTTATCCATTCACCCATGTGCATTTTGATCATATAGACTAGGATTTAGCCATGTTTAGGTTGCATTTTGCATACATGAGTCTTTATTAGGTATTGGAGTACCACATGGAGTTCTTGGAGACATTTGGGTACATTTGGAGCTCAAAAGAGGTGATAAAGATGATCATTGGACGAGCAGTGCATGGGAGCGACCCTACCGGAGCGACACCATGAACTCGTTGTGCCCTACCTCTCAGAGCGGCCTTACCAGAGCGACCTCACGAGGTCGCTCGCCATTTCATCGTTTTGGAGTGACCCGAAGCGACCTCCCAGAGCGACGACACGAAGTCGCTCCAGCTCCAGAGCGAGGTCGCCACAGCGACACCCCGAGGTCGCTCGGGTTTGTGTCGATGAGACACGAAAAACAAGTTGGGAGCGACCTCCCGGAGCAACGTGCCGAGGTCGCTGCGCTTCAATTATTTGGTCGAACTTATGATTAATCAAGGGCCTTTTTTGGTCATTTGTTATGCACGTTTTACACTTGCTAAACCTATGTTTAAGTACCTTTTTTGTAAGCCATTGGAGGCAGATTATCTTTTATCTTAAGAAAACCACCAAAAACCTCTTGGAAAATTCATCTCTTTGATTCAATTGATCATTTTTGTTATTGCAATCCTGTTGTTTTCATATTGATTCTCTGTATTTCTCTACATGATTAATCTGAAATCCAATATGGGTTTAAGAGGAATCATGGAGATTAGTGAGTAATCACCTTTTAAATTCATGGGTTAGGGAGATTAAGGGTGATTAGGTTAGAGCTAGGATGTTTTAGTGTAGATTATTCTTAGTCCTTGCTAGTAGAGTATTCATAATGCATCTTCTAAGTTGGCCTCTCAAAAGTTGATCTTTAGGCATTTTCCACCCAAAGGGTGTTTGATGAAATGCTTGAGACAACTCTTCTAAGCTTTTAGTATACTTTACCAAAGACATTTGTTGTTAGAGATGCTAAGATAGCCATTAGACTTGTTAGTAATGATTGCTTTCATATTATTCAACCAAAGACATTTGATGTTGAAATGTGTTAGTAAATGAACATTCATCTAGACATAGAGCTTGTTTAGAACTGTGTCTAAGCTTAAGGTTGATAGTTTGATTGATCGTTTGTCATCCTTAGTTCGAAACTTGATCACCCAAGGTCTAATCCCTATGCCCATGAGTTCTCTTTTCCCTTAGTCAAGAAAGTTACTTCATTTATCGCTTTTATTATTCTGCAACTGCATTAGCATTAATCATTAGTTTAGAAATCTTTTAAATCACCGTTGCACTTAGATTAAGTGAGTACTTGCATTCTCAGTGCTTTGAAATCCCTTAGAATTGGTTCGACAATCTTTTATACTACATCATTTGTCTTAGGAGCCTTGAAAATTCCTAACATCAAAGATCTAGGGTGTTTAGTGTTAGATCTACTTGTTTCCTTACTTGCTGAGGGTTCTCAATGCTATTTTAGTTTTGATCATACTAAAATAGATCTCTAGGCATTTCCTGCCCACAAGGTGTATGATGAAATGCCTTAACCAACTCTTCAATGCTTTTAGCTTGCTTTACCTAAGAGATTAGTTGCTAAAGAAGTTAAGATTGCTATTAGACTTGTTCTCATTGTTTGCTTTAGTAACATTCAACCTACGAGATTAGATGCTTGAGTTGCTTTACCAAAAGAACATTCATCTAGAGATAGAGATTGTTTAGCTTCGTGTCTTGGCATAAGGAAAGTGTTTGATTGGTAGCTTGCCACTTCTAGATTGGATCTACATCACCCAAGATCAAATGCCTAGCCCCATGAGTCCTCTTGCTTCATATTCAGAAAGAAATATCATTATTTTATTGCATTAGCTTATTAGTTCTTAGTTCATACCATCTTTAAAACCGGATTGCAATTAGCTTAAGAATGAACTTGCATTCCCTTTACTTTAGAATCACCTAGGATTGGTTTGATAATCTTTTATACTACAACATTTGATTAGGAGCCTTGAAAACTCTTAACATCAAATAAACACAAGGAATTCGAATTTCTTTATAAGGATACATGGACTGATTTGAATTGGTCTTATAGAATTTCTTTTACTAAGTATTTACTTAGTCTATCATACTATATGAAGGTGCTTTGTTTCAGTCCATAAACAGTTTTGTTCAGCTTTATACAATGTTGTTTTCTTGAGAACTTCTTATCTCATCTTTGAGCTCAATATATTTCTTTATCGAGTGGATCATATGCTGCTTACTACATCCTTTATACATTAATCTAATTTCTTTTTTTTGTCCAGACTTTATCAATTTCGAAATATGTAGTAGCATCCGCCACAGTCTCTATTCCTGGTCTCTGTGAGATTCCTTGTGTAACAAGCCATGCTTGAATGCTGTAAGTAGAAACATGGACAACTTAGACCACGTGATTATGTTCTTTATCTCACAATTTTACTTCTCACAAGACTCATCTATATTCCACTGGTTTAATCATAGGGCGTCTTTATTTATTGGCCAAATACGCCTCTCTTCTTTAAATTATTTAACCCCAAATTTCTATTTCAGTCTAATATTGATGTGGGTTCATGATCCTCGCTTATATTCATATGTTCAAGTGCTACCTTTTATGCGCTTCCTTATATCATCTTATGTCGACATTCTTTATATGTTCCATTACATTCCAGACATAACATAATTGGTTGCAACCTTATTACCTTCATGACCATTAGTACTATGGAGTTTGGCGTCCCAAACTCCATTGGGTGGTACCTTAGATTGGCCGGCCATTGTCTATGTCTGGGATGGTTTCCTCGACCTCGGATTTGTTTTATCATTCTATGCACCTTTCTCTTTTGTTTCCGAGGATTCTTATCTTTTGGAACTTATTGGTCTATCTTGTATAGACTTTGTAGCAACTTGACTGTGTCTCTCTTGGACATCAATTTCGTTGGTGCTTTACAACCTGGTTTATAACTTAATCATTCTTTTCTTTTCTTTTCTTTTCGGGTCAAATGTGTCTGGCATTTGTTTAGCTAGCTTTTGTAAATGTATAATCTTTGTATTTATCTTTGGACGCCTTATTTCACTTTAGTCCGAGGATCTTGCCAAGACAATGAGGGTTTATTCCATTCCATTTCTTTACCATCTTGTTACTCTTTTATCTTACCAGCTTATTACTTTTCTCCCCCTGATGTTGGATAGTCGGATTTATTAACTCTTGCAATCCGTGTTCTTGGCCACTAAATAGATCACCCATATTTGGCTCAAGGTACTTCATTATTTGTGGGAGATTCATATCCAACATATATCTCCATCCTCATCCTCTTCTAAGGATCCATCTTAGAAGGCACATATATTTGTGGTGGCTTATCTCAAGATGGTATATGTTTGGCTCATGACCCGTAATAAATTTGAGATGGGAATATCTATGCTCACTTAAATGGTCTGATGCTTATTAGTTAAGATTCATGTAAATTCGTGTGTCCCCAAGCCTTGGACTGAGAGTTTGGACCTATGGGTAATGGCCAAGCTATATATAGTATGGACATGTGTGGATTTGTCCTCACTGCCCTCTCATGGACATACTATAATCTTTAAGTGCTTGGGACATCATGGCCTGATGAGTTTCCCTTGTGTTCATGCTACACACGTGAGATTATATGGGATAACTCTTTGTGCCCTTTCCAATATCAATTTCGCATCATGTTTTAGACCAGGATGGCCAATCCGGTCATGCCATAAAGTGTATAATTTCGTGGGTAAACCATTCTGTTTACCATGACTTTTGTCTCTATCTTACTGATCTTGGCATAGTCTAGATCAATAGAGAATGCATGTATAGTGTAGACTACTTTTCTATGGTCTTGGGCGATTTTCATAACTCTGAAGGAACTTTTGTTTCCTTTTGCCCATTGTATCATTGTGGAAACCATTCTTATATCTCTATATAATCTCAATGGATTTCTTTGGGTGAATATAAAGCATCTAAATGCTTGCCCTTATACATATCTGGCCGTAGCCCTTAATGTGTACCATACCCGCAATTTATAAACTCATATTGGCGTTTTCAATAATAAAATCATTCATCTTATTAAATAAAATCAGATAAGATAATAGAAATAAAGTAAACTCAAAGAAATCATATTATTAAAAACGTAAGTAGCAAAGCAAAGTAAAACATAAATCAAAGCAAAAGCACAAAAACAGAATGTCAAAATCATCTCATTCTCTTAGGCAATCTGAAGTCTCATAATCCATAAGGTCATCCTGGTCATGATCAAAATCGTTTTCCCCATCATGGTGGACCAAATGGGCTTCTGGATTCTTCCATTTCTGGCTCTCTTGATAGAGATCACAAAGATGTCTGGGAGTCCTACAATTCTTTGCCCAATGGTTATCCATTCCACACCTGTGGCATACTGATTTGGACGAGTGTGGTGGTTTAGAGATACCACTGCTTCTGCCTCGACCACGGCCATACCTGGGACCGGCCATAGCTGGGACCACTACCACGGTTATAGTGGTTCCCTTTCCCACGGCCGTGTGAGCTATAATTGCCACGCCCACCACGTCCTCTCCATCCACCACGGCCTCCTCTACCATAGCCATTTCTATAGCCGTGTGGTTTATCATGATGGACGTGGTTACTTTCTTTGGTGGGTTCTTTCTTTTCCTCTACAGCCTTATTGGCTTCAGGTAATGGAGTTGATCCAGGAGGTCTCATCTCAGTGTTCCTCATGAGCAACTCATTATTAGCCTCAGCAAATAATAGGCATGAGATCAGATCAGTATAGGTGGTGAAACCTTTCTTTCTGTATTGATGTTGCAGCAACACGTTGCTAGAATGGAATGTGGAGAAAGTCTTTTCCAACAAATCCTTCTCTGTTACAGTCTCACCACAAAGTCTCATCTTGGAGACAATTTTGAATAGAGCTGAGTTATATTCATCCACGGTTTTCAAATCTTGGATTCTCAGATGTTTCCAATCATATGTAGCCTTTGGTAGTAACACCGTTTTCTGGTGATCATATCTCCGCTGTAAAGCGGTCCAAAGTTCTAGAGGATTCTCAATAGTGAGATACTGATCTTTTAGACCCTTAGTGAGATGATGGCGGATAATACTTATTGCCATGTATAAATTTTTGTCATTCTCTTTATTCCCCTCGATGATAGTATCACACGGCTATGGGGATGATATGCAATGAGGCCACACGGCCTAGGTGATATATGATGCATAGCAAACTTAGGATTTAGATGATCTATATGCAGCAAGATTATTATGCACTAAGGCCACACGGCCATACTATCAAGATACAAACAAGGCCACACGGCCACGGTGCAATTACTAGCATAAGAATTCACTAAGGGTTATATAGCAATTTAGCTTTCAATTAAAGGCAATGAATCAGAATTAGGGTTTATGCGGATTTAGGGTTTCAGAAACAAGTCTCGTCAACTTAGGGTTTAGGCTTTCAGATTAGGGTTTAAAAACAATTAATCTAGCCACTGATCCTAAACTTCAAATTAATTTAGAAATCTAGCAACTAAATTTAGCAGTATGCGATTTTATGGTTTCAAAGCCTTTAAGGTTTCATATTCGATATTAGGGTGTTTAGAAAACAGGTTATGAGATCAATCAAACTATCAACATAACTCTCAATCGACAAGATCAATCAAAACAAATAAGAATCAACCATGCTATTTAGGGTAAAACAAATTTAGGATTTTCAGAAAACAGAAACAGATCAGAAGGTAAAATATTCTAGCAACCTAAACCTCAAAACATTAAAAGATTTAATCAAACAAGAACAATCATCAAAACGGATTCACATTAGGGTTTTGGGTTTTGATTTGATTTCTAGCAATTTTAGGGTTTACGTTTTCTGGGTTTTGATTTAATCATAGATGAAGGGAGACTTAAGCACACTATATGATCATTGGATCATAGGGTTTTGAGATTCAAAACCGATTAGGGTTTTGAGTTTAATTGATCAATAGATCAATCTCGATTTAGGGTTTGGGGATCGAACTTTTAGAGCTTCGATTTACTCATTAGGGTTTGATCTATTATCCTATGGCTTTTATCATAAAGATTAGGTTTTATGGTTTCATTCTTTATCAATCAACCCAATTCGATTCATATGTTCTTAAAATTCGAATTACCTTTAGCTTAGTTGATTGTTGAAACCGGACCACCAAAGAATGAACCTCGAGCTGGACAGGAACGGGACGCGAGCTAGCCTGGACGCGAGCTGGCCTGGAACGAATTGAGGCTGAGATCGCGAGCGGCTGATCGTTGAACGAGAGTTGTTGCTGTCGGATCGCGAGCGGCTCTGATGCGAACGGGACGCTTGCTGTCTGGAACGCGAGCTGTCCTGGATCAAGAGCTGAGGCTGAGTTCGTCTGAGCTGAGATCGTCTGAAGCTGAGACGGGAACGCGGGGTTGCTGATCGGGAACGCGTAGGATCGGGATGCAATCGGGATTAGGGTGTTCACCGGGTAGGATTAGGGTTTATCAATTTTTGGTTTTAGCTTTAGGGTTTTAGAGGCTATCATGCTGATAACGTGTTATAAAACTAAGGGGAATAGTTTGTATATTTATTCATAAAACATATGGTTCCTTTATATAAGGATTACAAGATATAAAAATATGGAAAATATTCAAAACCTAAACCAACTAGGTTTAGGAAAACTACTAAGACAAGAGAAAGAAAAAACATCCCAAAGACTTAGCCGTCTATGTGTATGGGTCGAGTATGGTCTTGGAAGATGCTATGGTTATGGGCCATCCATAATATGATTTATAACCGCTCTCAATTTTTTTGGATTACTTTAAAAACAATGTAAGGAATCATTATTTTGTTTCTTTATCACCACGAAATCAGTATTGAACCATGAAATTTAATAACCCTTTCTCAAGAGAACAACAACAACAACAAGTTTAATATACTGGTGAGTTGTGATGACATTTTTAACTAGTGTTGCCGTTAGTCTCGACTGCTTTATTTATCATACGCACAATATATAGTTATGGTATACTCTTAACTTTCAACTTTCAATACCAATTGATTTACATGAGTTCAGTCTTTTTTTTTTGGTTTTACGTTCTTCTAATGTTTACTGTGAATCACGTTTATTATCTCAAAGACGGCTATTAAAATTAAATAAAGATTGATGACTTATATGTTTTAATCTATAAAGAATATGTATTAAAATATAAACTTTCACAACAAATAAATAATATATGTCTTTGTACCAATCTACTAATTACCGATTGATTTTAACTTGAAATTCCATAAATTTAATAATTCTAACAAAAATAGTTCGCTCCCATCCAGATATTCTTTTTACAAAGGTTTAAGCTCTTCAAAATACCCTGTTTTCTTCTTAATTAAGAATATCATTTTCCTCCTATTTCTTTTCTTGTCACGAACCATCCATCGTGTCATTATCTTCACTCTCCACCATGTTAAATCTTTTATTGTCCTTCTATTTTATCACCATAAACCACCGTAACTTATACTCCATCCACCACCGTGCTTAATTTCTTTATTACTCTTCTCTCTCGTCTCCTCCACCACTATAAACAACCGTCCATCTTCTTTTTTTTTTTTTTTTTGAATGAATACTAAATTTTATTCATAAAAAAACCTCTGTACAACAAGTGTGTCTTGTTTTGATAAGAATAGCTAGGGTCTACTTCTACCTCAAGCTACTCCAAAATTCCTACTCCTCACTAGTTTCCAAAGACTATTTACAATCTCGTGGCAAACCAATACTGCAGAATACTTTGAAAACTCTTTACTCCTTTAGACTGCATAATGCTCAGCTTGTTTCTGATGGTTTTATCAGTAAGTTTGATCAGAATTTGCAAGGGTAGAGCTTGCTCACCATGCCTACGGTTACTATGCTCTCTCCACACCGCGTAAAGGACAGCTTGGAACGCATATCTGAGACAGAAGAGTTGTTGCTTCCCCATAGTCGATGTTGTTAACAGTCTTACTAAGCCATCCCAATCATCAGTGAAAGCGCTTCTCAGAATCCCTTCGGTGAGTTGCTTCCAAATAGAGGAGGAGAAGGAACACTCAAAAAACAGGTGGTTTCGAGTTTCCTGTCCATTTCTGCGTAATATGCAGGCAGTGATGACACTCTGATCCCAACGAGAGGTGCAGTCCAAGGTGGAGAGTCTGTTCTGAATGGCAAGCCAAGTCATAAAAGAAAATTTTGGAGTGGCTTGAGAAAATCAAACGCACTGAGCCCAGCTACACTGAGCTGCATTCCTTTTAGTCAACTTCCAATTTTCCTGGGTAGAAAACTTTGGTTTGAACCCAGAGTCCCTTCTCCACAAATCAACATCCACCTCAGCCACGCCTTGCCTGTTCTGCAATCCCTCCAAGACCTTTTCAATGTTGTTTAGAAAGACCACCGTCCATCTTCTCTATCCACAGCCACGCGTAGTTTCCATTATGTTTACTCCCTTCCATCGTCACGAACTACAGCATCGTATATGTATTCGCCAACAATCACCTCGCTCAATCTCCATTTGCTAAGTTTCCTTGAACGCCAAACACTATATTTATCTATCTATCTATGGTATGTTATTATTTGAGAAGTCAATTTACTGATTTGTCATCTTTTTTATAATTTAGTTTACTTTGTTTATTTATCATTTTTATTAGGTTTTAGCTAAATTATCGCGCTGAATCATTAATTTGAATTTAAATACTATAATTATTTCAATTTTTTAATCAGACATATAATTATTTTTCTTAATTTTGTAACTTTGACAAGTTATGAACAATTCTTATTATTCTTTTTTAAGATCATATTTGTTATTAGATATTTTTAAATAATATTTTTTATTGGACTGGATATGAAACATAATCAAACTTCTATTATCGTTTGTCATATTTTCTATAATTTTAGTTTATTTTGCTTATTTGTCATATTTTTATTAAATTTTAAATAAATTATTGATTTATAATAAACTATTTCAAACTTTGTAATTAGACGTATAATTATTTTTCTTAATTTTGTAACTTTGACGATCATTTCTTATTATTCTGTTTTAAAATCATATTTATTACTGGATATTTTTAAATCATATTTGTTGCTGGATTGGATATGAAACATAATTAATCTTTTATTATAGTTTATAATTTAATAATAGTATATCTAAGTGATATTTATCGTAGTTTTTGTCATATTATAAATATAATAATATATAAGTGCTAAACAAAGAACTATGATATCCACTTTATCTTAGTATCCATCTTAATATTATATTATAGTATAATAATTTTCTGACTCTATGATATAAATATATTCTCATCATATATTTGATTGGCAATACCTACAAAACTTCATCTTCAATAATACTAACACTTTCAAACAATGCTTTTTTGAAAAGAAAGCATGTTTCTCTTGTTCCCTTGTTTTTGTGTTTCAGGCATTATTGGTGTGTTTTAGATATTGATGGTGAATTTGTGAATGTTGGACCTTTAAAAGATCTCATTTCAAAAAAAAAAAATTAACTCAGTTAGAATTAACTATTTGTGACATATCATATATTTAATTCAGCATTTAATTTAATTTTATATCATTTATTTTTAAGACATGATACTAATTTGACTTTTTAATATTTAATGACACACATAACATGCACACTATAATCTAGGTATGCAAAACATGTACTAGATTTTTGTAAAACGATTCTTAAAATTACTAGTGATATGTATTATTGAATTTTATCCAAATTATCTGCATAGTTCTATTCTACATCTCTAATATTACCGGTGTATGCACTATCGAGCCAAAATGTTAAAATTTAGACATATATTACCCCTATTTAAAATTGAAAAAACTGTTATATTTAGATTCATTCAAACAAATAATTTCAATTTTAGATAAAAAAAAATCATGTATAAAAAATAAGAAAAAAGTTTACACAATAAGTAATTGTGATTTGGTTAACAAAACCGAAAAAACTCACAAAAATGTAATATTTATATTTAATTAAATAAATTAGAATAAATATAAAAGTTAATATTAAAATAAAATTATTACAAGGTGAAGACCCACACCCAGTAACATGATATTTAATTATATGTTTGTCTTATTTAGGTTTGGGACGGATCCGGATATCCGGGAAATTTAGGATATCCGGATCCGGATCCGTGGATTTAATATCCGGATCCGGATTTGTGGTTTCCGGATATCTGTATTTTAGATATCCGTCTCTATATTCTATTACCCGCAGATATTCGGATCCAGATCCGTAAAATAATTTTTAAAAAATAATTTTTGTTAAAAAATATAATTAATTTTTGTTAAAAAATATATTAATTTTTTTAAAATAATACATAAATTAATATTTATACAAGATTTATAAATAAATATATATATATATATATATATATATATATATGTGTCTATAATATTGTATAAACTAAAATATAATATTATAAAATTAATTTATATATAAATATTAATATTAATGTATTTAAAAATTTAATGTTTTTAAAAATACGGATCCGGATATCCAGACCTAAAAATTAAGATATCCGGATCCGGATTCGGTTTGGACGGATCCAAAATTTTACTATTCGGATTCGGATCCGGATCCAGATACCCCAAACATCCTATTTTTGGAACGGATTAGGAGTGGATCTCGGATTGAATCGAGATGTCGGATAATAACTCCCAGACCTAGTCTTATTATTAAACTTTTTCTTTTATTATTATTAAACTTTTGTACCATTGGTTATAACGAACCACTTGTAACATGATATTTGAAAGTATAACTCAGAGTTCAAGTTCCGACGCCCTTTCTTTTCTGCTCGGCCTATGCAATTACTATCCACAGTAGTTATGGACGGAAAAATCATGTGGGATATCTTTAAAATATCAAAATGGACAAGAACTTATCTCTTTTTTCTTGGTCTTATATTTTTGCTCTCTTAAAAAAAACTTCAAAACTTCAAATTTGAAGCTTTGAGAAGTAAAACTCTATATTTGAAATTTTACTACTAAAAATTTCAAATTGAAGTTTTATATTTTTGTTTGCATTTTGATCTCTATAATTACACATCACATTTATTATTTTTAGATATTTTCTCATTTATCGTTTTAATCTTTATAAAAATTATATCGCATAAATATTTCAATTTTTTATAAATTTAAAATTTCCACATAAAATTAAATAAACTTTAAAATAATATTTAAAATTAGATTTAGATAACAACAATATACAAAAGAAACTTAACAAAAAAAAATTTAAAAAAATTACATGAAGCCATAACTATTACACAAATTAAATATTACAGCAACACAGATAGTTAGATAAATTTGATCCAAAACTTCCAAAATATTGTACAAACAAATTTTGTGTAAACGAAGATGGTTGTTTTTTTACGATTATTTCTTATTCAGATCAAATGTCTTCATGAATATTAATATCACCAAGTTAAGTTTTTAGCAGTATTGTATTTTCTCTTTTACTTTTTTTGTACAGATCTTATGTATTTACAAGTATTAATATCACCAAATTTCAACTATTTGTATATATAAATAATTTTGTGGAATAATATGGTATTTTGGTTGAAGTTTAATATTAAGTATTATTTCTATTTAAAATTTTATATTTTAATCTAACATTTAATTAATTATTATTATTGTAATTTTTTTATATATTGCTACTTATTATAAATTTTTTATGAATTTAAATTAATTATGACAAATATAAGGATCATAGTATAAAATACAAATAGTTTGGAAGCTAAATTTGAAGTTTTTCTTTTGGAGAATAACACCTTTAAATTTCAAAGATAGAGTTTTGGAAATTTCGAAATAGAATGTGTTTTTGCACATGCTCTGAACAAGGTTTATTATCATTCACACTTTCAGTCCGAGTATTATCGCACGTGCGTAGTTGATATAAACTGTAAAGTTACAAGAATCACCTGAAAAAAAATTATTTTCTATAAACCAATATATAGTGCATGTTTAATGAACATGGATCTGCTGTGGACAACTGTTAGTCAGTATGGGTGTGCTATTAAACACTAAAAAACTTTAGTAAGCAATTTAATTATTTTGGTCAAAATTTGGGTCATATGTAGAACCTATAATTGCATACTGATTGGCAACTAATTTATGGACTATAGCTCTATACATGTTTTAGATATATTTCGTTTAAACATACCTTATAGTTAGCACACAAAAAAAAAAAAAAAACATACCTTAACATTTACTTTTTTTTTTGGGTAACCTTAACATTTACTTTTAAGAATGGTTCTTACAGTAAAGCAAGAAACTCGCATAGTATAGATATAAGGGACGAACCAAAATAAACAAAAAATGATATCTGTTATAATTTCTTTTTTGGACTTCAAGTATCTGGGAAGCTGAAGCTTGAAACTTAAAGAGTTAAAACTCGTCGAACTAAAGATAATAACGTTTACTATTGGTAAAAAAAAAAAAAATGATACGCTGACGATTGACACCTGGCATGAATAAAACTAAAACTTTTTTTTTAAACTTACGACGACGGTAATTGGGGTTCGACACTTGAAGGATTTAAGATTCGTTGCTAATAAAAAAAGAGCAAAATCTGAAGTTGAGTTTGAGATTCGAGATGTGATTGGTTCGAAACAGTCGAGCCCACGTGGTCCTTATGGATCTTTATTACCATGTTGTCTATTTAGGCCTTACCTGGATGTGTAAATTTGAATTTGATTAGGGTTTAGATTTGGTTTAGTTCGGTGTAAAATGTTTTTATTTAAATCAATCCAATTAATTTGTGATTTGGTTTTGATTCGGAATTATCAGAAGTTCGAATCCGATTTCATTTTCTAAAGATTTTGTTTTACATATTATTGTGATTTTGAAATATCATGGAAGAGTCAAAGTGATGTCTCATAAACCGGAGAGTGAAATTAATTGTAAATAAAACACAAAAATACTTTTAAAAGGATCAGGTGTACGGATTCAGAGGTGGAGCGTGCGAAGGCATCCATCAATTGGTGTTCCTGCCCTCCCACGTGTGCCTGTCACAGATTCATATTGCATTATCAATTCAAATTGATGTGGAGAGCTTGATTCATATTGCATTATGACTATATAATAAATATAGACATTATACATATATTATAATTTGAATCTTGCCTTCTAAAACTCAAAAAATTTACTTGAGACATGAAGTTGTGGTTTTTCCTCATCTTGTCCATATACCACCATTATTCTATAAACAAAAGCAAACTATTGGAGATAACTTATACAGAATGTGGATTACTTTGATAAAAAAAAAGAAGCAATTCATATATATATTCTTTATGGACGGGGTTGGACTTGCATTAATTACAATTTACAAATTGGTAAGCATTAAGGCGTAGAAACTAACGAATGTTAACTATGTGATATCAAATATTTTGCCATATTTGGAAACTTACGACAAAACAAATAATATAGTGAATCACCGCAACTCCAAGTTCCTGTCTGACACTTGCACTTGATAAATTCTATTATACTATTTCATTAACACAAAAATAATATATTCATTTGTATTTTGCAGAAAGCCATATGGACTATTTGTACTATTATGTATTTTGTTCAATCCATTCTCTTACTTTATTGGGCAAATATCTTTCGTACAAATCCATTTATATATATAGTTGTTTCATATGACCATAATAATTAAGGCCCCTAAAGTTTTTTTTTCACTTATAAAGTAATTAAATTAAGAAAAGAAAATTTTGTCGGAGAGGCAGTCCTGTGATGCCCATTCACAATTTTCACATGACATCTGATAGAATAGAATACTAAAAATGATTATAAATATGTATGTGTTATAAAAGTAATGGAAACGTCTATATTTATTCATAACATAGAGGTTCCTTATATAGAAGATTACACCGTCATAGATAAATGGAAAGATTACAAATCATAATCTCTTGGTTATGAGCCATCCACAATCTGGTTCATAACACTCCCCCTTGAATGCCATAACCATTTAGAACTTGTAATGTGTTTTAATGTTGCCTCATTAAAACCTTACCAGGAAAACTCAATTGGGACAAAACCATGGTGAAGGAAAAAGAGTACAACACACATTACTCCCCCTGATTTGGACATTACTGAAGGTCCCTTGGACCTCTCCAATTTTCTGCAATCCGTGGGTAATGAAGATCTTGGGCAAAATATGCTTCGTCCTCGAACATGATAGTTGGTTCTTCTTTACCATTGGCAATGCCACAATCTGATCGAACATATTGAGTCATCGACCTCAAATACACACACACGAAATCTTGGATGATGTTGCTGTGATATGCGTGTACCACCATGTGTAAAACATAACCTGTCTGAAAACAAATCAACAAAACCAAATAACCCCTCTTTTGACTGGTTAGTATAAAATAAACCAAAATCAAAGGCTTCTTCATCGTCCTTCTTATGTACCAATCAGATCAGTGTCTAAAACAAGACTTCTGCATCGTCCATCTCAGGACTAAATGGACTTCTTTATCATCCACCTTTGGAGTGAATGGATCAGTGTCCAAAACAAGTGATCTCACGCCCATGTACTAGATAATGAGTGAGACTGGTCCATATTAAATCTCTTGAGTACCATTTTCTGTATATACTATTTGATGCACAAGGATTTCATTGTTAATGTACTCAAGCTGTAATCTCAAACAAAACTTTTTTTTCCAAGATCTTTCATCTCAAACTCTTTGAGATATTCAACTGTTTGGGAAATTGTATCCAGAGGTTCCTAAGATATTCAGATCATATACTTTGATGATTATCAATATTGTTCTCGAGAACTTGCTGTTCTTTCAGCTCAATACCCTCTAGTACTTTCATTATCCAGTGGACCATATAAATATGCAGTCACTACATCAACTTGCTGCAAGTCTAATTTTCTCTCTTATATAGCCAGACTTATGAGAAATCTAAAAGTAGTTGCATCCACCACATGGGAGTATGTCTCCTCATAATCTATTACTGGTCTTTGTGAGAATCCTTGTGCAACATCAGCTTTATATCTCACGATTTCTATTCCTCACAAGACCCATTTATATCCACTGGTTTTAACATCATATGGCGTTTTAATCATATGGCCAAATACGTTTTTCTTCCTTAAACTATTTAACCCCACGTTTCCATTCAATCCAATATGTTCTACGAGTGCGCACTCTTATATTGACGTGGGTTCATGATCCTCGCTTATATTCATAAATTCAAGTGCTGCCTTGTATGCAAATAAATCATCTTATGTCGACATTCCTTATTGGTTCCATTATGTTCCAGACATGATATAATCGATTGAGATTCATTATTATCAGGACCTTTAATACTTTGCAGCTTGGCGTCCCAAGCTACACTGTTTGGTACTTGTACCTTAGAGCCGGCCGGCCTTATCTCCATGTCTGGGATGGTTTCCTTAGTAACCTCGGATTTGGATTTTGATTATCATTCTCTGCATCTTTCTTTTGTTTCCGAGGATTCTTATCTTTTGGAACCTATTTGGTCTACCACGTTTCATACGTTGTCTAGACTCTGTAGCAATTTGACTGTGTCTCTTCTTGGACATCAAATTCGTTGGTGCTTTACAAGCTGGTTTATATATGACTTAGTCATTCTTTTTCGGGTCAGCAAATGTGTATGGCATTTGATTAGCTAGCTTTGTAAATGTATAATCTGTGGACGTCTATTTCACATTCTTTAGGCCGAGGATCTTGCCAAGACATTGATGGTTGATTTCATTCTATTTCTTTTATCATTCTTTTACCAGCTTTATTATTTTTCTCCTCCTCGTCTTAATATAATCCGTGTACCTGGCCTCAAATATAATCACCCATAGTTGGCTCAAAGTACTTTATTATTGTGGGAGAATCATATCCAACATATATCCCCATCCTCCTTTTGAGGTCCCATCTTAGTTCTCTGTGGTGGAGTAATTAGTACATAGACAACACATCCTAATGTCTTATGATGGGGTATGTCTGGCTCTTGGCCCGTTAATAATTGTGATATGGGATATATATGCTCACTAAATGGCCTGACGCGTATTAATGCATGTAAATTTCGTGTGGCCCAAGCTGTGAATGAGAGTTTTCGCATCATGTTTTGACCAGGATGGCCAATCCGGTCGTGCCATAAAGTGTATATTTTCGCAGGCTTTTAGCCTCTATCATACTGATCTATGCATAGTCTAGGTCAGTAGAGAATGCATGTATAGTCTTTAGAACTTATTATGGCCTTGGGCGATTTTATACATATATCTGAAGGAACTCTTTGTTTCCTTCCCCCATTGTTTCAATATGGAAACCATTCATTCTTATATCTTTAAAACTCAATAGGCTGCTCTTGCTTTTAGAGCTGGGTGAATATAATGCATCAATGATTTTTAGATGCATACCCTTCGGCAATAATATATTAGCCTAGTCATAGTCTTCTTTCAGACTGGCGATACCTGCTTTAGTACTTATATTGGCGTTTTTCAGTGTACTCCTATAGAAAAATCATTCATTCATTTAATCTAAGCAGACAATGTAATAGAAATAAATTCAAGGAGATAAAAATCAGAGAAATCATACAAACAAAGCAAACACACAAGTTTGATGTCGAAATCAGATTATCAACTTGATTCTTTTAGGCAATAATAAGTCTCATATTCCATAAGATCATCTTGATCATGTTCGAAATTATTTTCACCATCTTTATAGACCAAGTGGGTTTCAGGATTCTTCCCTTTCAGACTCTCTTTGGGAGTCCTTCATATCTTAGCCCAATGGTTCCCCATTCCACATCTATGGCACACTGATTTAGTCGAGCTTTGTGGTTTAAAGGATATACCACGGCCACTGCCTTAACCATGGCTCAAATTGGGTTGATACCCACGGCCTCTGCCATAGTGATTTCCACGGCCAAATGTGTTATAGTGGCCATGGCCACGTCCTTTCCACCCTCCACGGCTATGGCCGTGTGGTCTATCAATCTGGACGTAGTTACCTTTTTTTTTTCTTATGCGGCCTTATTGGTATCAGGTAATGGGGTTAATCCAGGAGGTCTCAATTCACTGTTTCTCATCAGTATTCTATTATTTTGCCCAGCTAGCAATAGACTCATCCACAGACTTATAGTCCTGGATTCTGAGATTCCTCCAATCAAATAGGGCATTTGGTAATAACACTGTTCTTTGGTGATCATATCTCGATTTTTTAACTCTGTTCAAAGGTCTAGAAGATTCTCTATAGTCAGATAGTGATCTTTGAGACTCTTAATAAGATGATGGCTAATAATTAATATTGCCTTGTATCAATCTTTCTCATTGGCATTATTGCCTTCTATGATACATTCACCAAGTCTTTTTGACTTTAGGATAATCTTTGTATCCAATGCCCACCGTAAATAATTATCTCCAGAGAGATTTAGGGCAGCAAAATCCAGGTTGATTTTCGACATCTCAAATCATATATCACTCAATATTTAGGTATAATTTTCATGCGGCCTTACTCTTAAAAACAATCAATTCGGATTTCAATCTTGTGAGGACAATGAGACTATCAATCTTAAAGACATTTAATCAATCAGTCAATTTCTAGCAAGTCTCAGCAATACTATTTCTATGTGCTCATAATATTATGGTTTATCAAGACTAGCAAAAACGGATTCAATTAATCATGCAATTAGGGTTTAACAATCAATGGATTTTAGCAAGACTAGTAAAAAGATTTATTAATCACTCAATCAGTTTCAAGGCTGATTTTAGCAATACTAGAATATAGATTTCAAGCATGAATTTCAATGAATCAGTTTCAAGGCTGATTTTAGCAATACTAGAATATAGATTTCAAGCATGAATTTCAATGAATCAGTTTCAAGGCTGATTGGTATTTAGCATAAACCATGTGTAAATAATTTATCTAGTATCCGAATTTATCAAACCTCAAAAACATATAATCAGATCAATCAATTTAATCGAACTTAGCATACAATCTTAAACCTCAAGACATTAGATTTTATCATGAATCTATCAACCTAGCATACGGATTCTCAATTCTCAAAGACATCCAAATCAGATCAATATAACCTATCATACGGATTATTTAGGGTTTCTATTTAAAACAGATCAGATTACAAAACTATCAATCCTAGCAGATGATATTAAACCTCAAGAATCATGCAATCAGATCATTCAGATTTTAAACAAGTAAACCTCAATCAATCTATCAACCTATCGGATTATATAAGCAAAGCAAGCTAGCAACCTATCGGATTCAATCAATGTTTTAACAGGTTGATCGGTTTATACAATTTTAAATCAGATGAACAGTTAACCAAGCAGGATGAGAAAATAAATCTATCAATTTAACGGTCAAACAATTCTAGCAACATAGCATCAGATTCAATCTGATTTAAAACCTCAATGATCAAAATCGAAAACAGTTTTGATTTCAAAATATTCGATTAGGGTTTTAATATGTGATTTGATAATTATAGTATAATTAATTCTGATACTTATATTATTTAGGGTTTATAGATATAGGGTTAGGGTTTATCGGATTTTAACTTGTAAAAACCGATTTGGGGTTTTAATCATGTAGGAACATGATTTAGGGTTTGGGGTATCGAACTTTTAGAGCTTCGATTTACTCAATTAGGATTTTTGATCTATTACCCTATGATTTTGATTCATAAAGATTAGGGTTTTAGGGTTTCATTCTTTATCAATCAATCCATGTTCGATTATGGGTTCTTAGGTTTTGAATTACCTTTTAACCTTAGATGATTGTTGAATCGGACCACCAAAGGAGTTGAGCCGCGAGCTGGACACGAACGGGACGCGAGCTGGAATGGATCGAGTCGCTTCTATCGGGTCGCGGACGTCCTTTGTTGCTTGATCGGGAACGCCTTGATCGTCGGACGCGAGCTGTCTGATGCTGTCGCGAACGAGGAAAATGTCGCGTGCTGGAGATGCTCTCGGGTCGCGAACGTCTGAGCTAGGATCAGGAACGCCTTTTGCTGAAGCTGATCGGGGACGCGAGCTGGAACAGATGCGGGAACAAGAGACGCGATCAGGGTTTAGGGTTCGTCGGATCGCCGGCTAGGGTTAGGGTTTTAGGGTTTTTCGATTTGGGTATTAGCTTAGAGATTTAGAGTTTCGTGCTAATAATATGTTATAAAAGTAATGGAAAATTCTATCTTTATTCATAACATAGAGGTTCCTTATATAGGAGATTACACCGTCATAGATAAATGGAAAGATTACAAATCATAATATTTTGGTTATGAGTCATCCACAATCTGGTTCATAACAGTATGGACATGTCAAAAAAGAAATATTATTGATGATGGAAATTTACCTAAATCACAATCGGTTAATATAATTTTTTTTGGTCTAAATCGGTTAATATAATTTCATTTTTATCCAAACAATTCCATTAAGTTTCCACTATCTCCGATTATAAACTAGAAAAGAATTAAGCAGTGATTAAGTTATATATATATATATATTTATATATATGTATTTATATTAATATACATATATTTAAGCTATATTTATATATTCTCTTAACCTAGAAACATTATACAAACTTCTTTCTATTTCGTTGGTTGCTTTTATTTTTCTCTCCCTATTTATTAAAAGAAAACGCTGATACTATTTTGGACTAGAACTTACTATATATCAAATCTATCAAAAATGTCTCAATTTAAGAGGTAAGTTTGTGTGTATATATGTGTGTGCATATGCATATATATCTTTAGTTTATTCCTCGAATAGATTGTTGACTCTTGGCTCAACCTTCCTTTCTTTCTCTTTCTCCTTATTCGTTTCTCTTCTTCTTCGTTTCCCTTTTGGTTTTTGTAAGATCTATAAAAAAACCCTAGAAAGAGAGGAACGTAGGGGAGAATCAATTAGAGGATAAAATTGATGGGAAGAGGGAAGATTGTGATCCAAAGGATCGATGATTCTACCAGTAGACAAGTCACTTTCTCCAAACGAAGAAAGGGTCTTATCAAGAAAGCCAAAGAGCTAGCCATTCTCTGTGACGCCGAGGTCGGTCTCATCATCTTCTCCAGCACCGGAAAGCTCTATGACTTTGCCAGCTCCAGGTTCCACTTTTACAGTTATTCAATCTGAAATCTTTTAATCTTCTTGTTTGTGTGGATATATCTATGGGAGTGAGTCTGTAAGTGTGCGCTATATTCATTGAGATTTAGTTGTATGATCGACTCATTAGTAGTTGATTTTTTATTTGCATATTGCGGCCGGAAGAACATGTTACATTTTACTATATGTACAATAAGATGTGTATATAAGCCGACACATTTTTATTTTTGTTCACAAAGAAAGATTGGAAATGAGAAGAAGTTAATTTAAAGAAGAATGATATCTTCGAATATGAAAAGGTTAATTCGATTTTTATCTTGGCTTAAGGACTTTCTTAACATGGGTTTAGTTATAGCAAAGGCTCATTTTTGCCTCTTCCGAAATCCGAATTTTAGAAAGGTTTGAAAAGTAGATGAAACAACAAGTGAATTCTTAAACATCAGTTTTAGAGAGAATTGTGAGGAGGCCACTAGATTGAATGATTGGTATGGAGAGGATCTTAATTGCTAAAAACCAATAAACTAGGAGATGCTTTACTCTAATCTAATATAACAAATAATCTTTTTGTAGTATAAATATAAACACCTTCTATATATTTTTGTTCATAGACTATTTATTATGAAAGAAAGGTCAGATATTTGTATATCTGACACTATATATGCAGGACGTACAGTGACCTTCATCTTTCATCTGAATTAGTTTTTATACTGTGTCTAGCAAAATAAATTTGGAAACAAGTTATATTAATTGACAGTTCTATATTCAGATATATGTTCCATCGTAAGAGTATATATATATATATATTACCAGCTAATCTTTGTAAAAAGTATTTTTTTTTTCGATAAACTCATATTTAACACGATTGCATATTTATCAGTTCAAACAATTAAAAAGAGACCTAAAAGCGAAATGAAACTTTGATAATATCCTTGATTATTTAGCCATAAAACCTTATTTTATACTTTCTTTGCAAAAAATGTCATTTTAACATTTTTCGTAGAGATTAAAAATTGGTTGTAGTGCATTTAATTTTTGTATTAATTACACATATTTAACCAAAAGTATTTAAGATAAATAAAATTATTTATAAAATCAATGAATTTGTAATTACTATTAAGCTGAAAGTTGAATTAGACTTCTAAAATAATTTTTTTTGTGTAACAAAAAAAAGTTAAAATGAAACTTTTTCAGAAACGAATAGAATATATGCGTAGAAGTGTCAATATCATTTTCTCAGGTATCATAGAGTTAACGAACCATGAACCATCGTATATGTGAAACTTAGCATAGTTGAGTTTACAATAATTTAAGCTAACTGACAAGTGACAACATGATAAAACTCTGACACATGCTATTGTTTCTGGGAGCTATAAAAAGTGTGCCATAGTAATGCATTCTATTTATGATCTAGCCTTGGTGTTAAATTCTTCTTTTCCCCCTCATTATAATTGTTTCAAAGTTCTTGCTTATTCAGACCCAAGAGAGAGAGAAAAACACCGAAGCAATTTTTGTTGTTTATTGAAAAAGAAAATGACTATTTAGTTTATTTAGTTTACATAATTGTGTGTGTGTTATCTATATAGATTATAGCCTATTACAAAACCTAAAAACTGTATTGTCTGTATAGCACATACGAAGGATACTAAACAAAAAATTCAAAGTTATGAGTTGTAAGATTTCTCAATCAACTTCATGGACACTTTCTTATATATTCTTTACTGTGATAACTTGAAATGATATGAGTGAAATATACACCACGATCAAGTTACCAATAACAAATCTTTTGAGCAGCATGAAGTCAGTTATTGATAGATACAACAAGAGCAAGATCGAACAACAACAACTACTGAACCCCGCATCAGAAGTCAAGGTACATATCTAGACAAACATGTGAATATGTGATTAAACTGATTGAGTTTTTAGAATCGTGTATTGAAATGAAAAATTGATTTACTAACTCCAAAGTTTGATGAGTTATGTTCGCTTTGTTTGCGACGCCCTGCTATCAAGACATCACACGAAACGATTCCCTGAGCTTATGCCACTACGTTTTGTTTTTCCTCTTGTTTTTTGTTTTTTTTTTTTTTGCAAGGAAGATAGCTGGTTAAGCATAGTTTGTATTTAAATACAAATCTCTTCATTTTCAACAATATCTAACTTCATGAAAAGGTCTGATGACTTATTTGTATTGTGTTATAGTTTTGGCAGAGAGAAGCTGCGGTTCTAAGGCAAGAATTGCATGCTTTGCAAGAGAATCATAGGTGTTGCCTTGAACTACCATCACTTTCTAACATATATCATATTAAGAAAAGAATAAACTTATACATTGAGATACATGTTTTCTACGAAGCAGACAAATTATGGGGGAACAACTAAATGGTTTGAGCGTCAACGAGCTAAACAATCTTGAGAATCAACTTGAGATAAGTTTGCGTGATATTCGTACGAAAAAGGTATATACTACGTATACTCTCTACCTTGTGTTTTGTACTTTAGAAGTGTACGTGTTTCTCAAATAATGACTTTAAAGCTCAAAGATTTGATTGCTGATCCGGATTCCACAGGAACAAATGATGAATCATGAGATCCAAGAACTAAGCCAAAAGGTCACTATGAGATATGCACTTACACACAATATATTTCTCACGCATATCAATCTAAACTCTCCAAAATAATATGTTACAATTTTCACTTTGTGATTTTTCTGATGGTGGTGCAGAGGAACCTCATTTATCAGGAGAACCTCGAGTTATCTCGAAAAGTACAACGGATTCATCAAGAAAATGTGGAGCTCTACAAGAAGGTAACAACATATACACAAACTTCATTTGCTTGGATCATAAACTAGCTAGAGCTTCGAAGTGATGGCTTCCACTTTCTATGGTTCTTGCAGGCTTATACATCAAGCACAAACGGGTTTATACAACGTGAACTAGCTGTCGCGGATGATGAATCTAACACTCAGATCCGGCTGCAACTAAGCCAACCGGATCATTTCGATTATGAGACCCCACCAAGAGCAAGCCAATAACACCATGTGGTAGACTTTCTAAGTTGATCTCATGAAGTAAAAATACTTTAGACAGTCTCATATATTAATGTAACTCGTTTAAATTTCACAGATTGATGTGTGGAGATACGATGGTGTTAAAAGAATAAACCAAAGGTGTTTGAATATGGATCTTGAATTGGAAACAAACAAGAAACTTCAAGAAGCCAAGCCATAAAAAGCAGCATGTCTCTTCTAAATTTTCATCAAATCATACTTTTCCTTTCTCTTGTCCCTTTCAATTGTATAACGAAGCATATATAATACAGAAGAAATACAATTAAAATTGTGTTTATTATTCTCATCCTGTGTACATATGGTCCGGTCTTTGTATAACCACACATTCTCTAATTAACTGAAGAAAAAAGAACATCCATTTGTTTTTATCGGAATTCTCTATAAATGTTCTACACTTAAGAAAATATATATATCTCAACACTTAAGATTTTAATTTTCAGTAAAAAATGCACTTAAGATGTTCGACTATGGCTGTTGCTCTCCTTCTAATTCCAAGCTCGTGGAAACTTAACATATTATTAGATGTTTAATATGTTAAGATAAACACAATAAGGAAACCTAAAAATATGAAAAGGAAGTTTCTATTTAGATTAGGTTTGTGTTTTCCATATCCCACATGTTAAAGGGAATTGTCTTTCATATAAATATAGGTCTAATGGAGAGGTTTTCCATATGATCTGAGAGAAACATATTGAGAGCTTTAGTTTTGAGTAGTTTCTAAAGCTAATAAGAAAAATTGTTCTTATAACTCTTTGTGTTTCTAAGAGATCTGAATTGGTATCAGAGCCTCAGGTTGGAGACTCGATCTAAGCTTAAGTTGTAGCTTAAGATCCTGGTGCTTGTGAACAAGAGATCGCGACGGCAAGATGGCTGACGTGACTAGGGCTCCACGCACGAAGGACTTTGGATCTACATCCATCCAATGTCCGATGTTGTCACCGACAAACTACACAGTTTGGTCGATGAGGATGAAGGTTCTACTACGTGTTCATGAAGTGTGGGACACAATCGAACCCGGTTCAGATGATCAAAAGAAGAACGATGTTGCGATAGCTCTTTTGTTTCAATCTGTTCCAGAGACTTTGATTCTCCAGGTGGGAGAACAAACCGCATCAAAAGAGATCTGGAATGCCATCAAGTCGCGACACCTAGGAGCTGATCGTGTAAGGGAGGCGAGACTTCAGACGTTGATGACGGAGTTTGATAGGTTGAAGATGGATGATGCAGATACGGTCGATGACTTCGCGGGGAAGATATCGGGCCTATCATCCAAAGCAACCTCGTTGGGAGAAAACATAGAAGAATCCAAGATGGTCAAGAAGTTCTTGAAGGGTCTTCCAAGACACAAGTATATCCAGATCGTAGCATCACTTGAGCAAGTCCTAGATCTCAACTCGACGGGGTTTGAAGACATAGTTGGAAGGCTTAAGGCGTACGAGGAGCGTGTAGGAGAAGAAACTCAGAAAGAAGACCAAGGGAAACTGATGTTTTCGAACAATGAAGAGCATAGTCAGAGGGGCTATGAGAATTCCCGTGGTAGAGGAAGAGGACGGAACGGTAGAGGCAGAGGTCGAGGTAGGTCACACAACCAAAACCGTGCGTCACACACCGAAGATAACAACTCGAAGAAGAATCGTTCAAAGCTGATATGTTGGAGATGTGACAAGCCTGGTCACTACGCAACTGTCTGTCCCGAAAAGACAGAGAAGAATCAAGAAACCAACCTAAACGAGACAGAAGAGGCTGATGCACTCTATGTACACGAGGTGGTGTTTTTGAACGAAGATAAGGTGATTCCGAAGAATCTTGATATCGACAAAGGCAGTGCAAGTGTCTGGTATTTGGATAATGGAGCGAGCAATCACATGACAGGGAACAAGGAGTTCTTTTCGAGTTTGAATCTCAACACCAAAGGGAAGGTGAAGTTTGGTGATGGATCGTGTGTTGACATTGTAGGAAAGGGTGTGGTTACCTTTGTGTGCAAGACTGGAGAGAAGAAGGCACTCAAGGACATATACTACATACCCGATCTGAAGCACAATATATTGAGTCTTGGGCAAGCAACAGAAAACGGATGTGAGGTTAACATGAAAGATGTCTACTTAACGCTCACAGATTCGCATGGAAGGTTGCTAGTTCGTGTGACAAGATCTCCAAACCGTCTCTACAAGACCCCTATGGAGATAAGCTACCCGAAATGTTTACATGTCAGGGACGTAGATGCTACATGGAGGTGGCATGCTAGGCTAGGACATATAAGCTATGGAGTGATGAATAACATGGTAAGGAAGGAGATGGTCGTAGGAATGCCGTGTGTAACACACGAAGAAAGCGTGTGTGACGCATGTCTCGCAGGGAAGCAGATCAGACAGTCATTCCCGACCAAAGCCATGTTTCGTGCGACAAAGCCATTAGAGTTATTGCATGGAGATTTGTGTGGTCCAATCACACCACCAACGCCTGCAAATAATAAGTATGTCTTTGTCTTGATCGATGACTTCTCTAGGTATATGTGGGTTATGCTATTGAAGGAGAAGAGTGAGGTATTCGATCGATTCAAAAGGTTTAAAGAGAGTGTAGAGAAGCAGACAGGCTCAACCATCAAAACCTTTCGCACCGATAGAGGAGGAGAGTTTACCTCAGCTGAGTTCAATCTATTCTGTGAAGAGAATGGAGTTAAAAGGCACCTAACCGCGCCTTACACACCTCAACAAAACGGTGTTGTGGAGAGGAGAAACCGAACCTTGATGGGAATGACAAGAAGTATGCTGAAGGCAATGAAGATGCCGAACTACTTGTGGGGTGAAGCTGTACGACATTCAACTTACCTCATCAACAGAGTTCCTACAAAAGCCTTGAAAAATCAAACGCCATACGAATGCCTTACATCGAGGAAACCAAATATCAAGCACTTGAGGATATTCGGTTGTGTAGCTCATGCGAAAATCACTGGTCCTTATCTGAAGAAGTTGGATGAGAGATCAAAGAGTATGGTCAATCTTGGAACTGAGCCGGGTTCCAAAGCCTACAGACTTTATGATCCAGACACAAGGAAGGTGATGGTGAGTAGAGATGTGATTTTCGATGAAGAGAAAGCTTGGGACTGGGCGTCTACAACAAACCAAGCTGATTGTGAACCGAGCATGCTTAAGCTTCCACATGAGGGTGATATAGAAGAAGGTAATGATCAAGGTGAGGATCATGAACAGGAAGCTATAAACCAAGATGAGGAAGAAGAAGAAGATGCGGATCACAATGCAAACCAAAACGGTGGAGGTCAACCGCTGGTGACCAGACAAGGCCGAACCATAACAAAACCAAGATATCTCGATGATTATGTGTTACTTGCAGATCAAGAAAGTGCAATGCTGTTGCTCACAGTGGATGGCGAGCCAGAGAACTATTTTGAAGCTGAACACGTACGAGAATGGGTTGAGGCGATGGTGGCCGAGTTGGAGTCTATCACAAGAAACAAGACATGGGAACTTGTGGATAGACCGGCTGGAGTGAAACCTATAGGGTTGAAGTGGATCTTCAAGATCAAGAGAAAGGCGGATGGTACAGTGAGCAAGTATAAGGCGAGACTTGTGGCAAAAGGCTATGTACAAAGAGAAGGAATAGATTTCGATGAAGTGTTTGCACCAGTGGCAAGACTTGAAACCATTCGGCTCTTAATAGCCCTCGCAGCAACGAACGGTTGGGAGATACATCACATGGACGTGAAGACCGCTTTCTTGAATGGAGATCTAAAGGAGTTAGTGTATGTAACTCAACCTGAAGGTTTCGAAAAGAAAGGAGAAGAGGATCGAGTGTATGTGTTACACAAGGCTTTGTATGGGTTACGCCAGGCACCCAGGGCATGGAATGTAAAACTCGATCAGGTTCTCAAGGAGATGAGATTTGAGAAGTGCACGAAGGAACCATCAGTGTACTGCAAGACTGAAGGAGGAGACGTCTTGATCATTGCCATCTACGTTGATGATCTATTTGTGACAGGAACTTCACTTAAGGTGATTAGGCAATTCAAGGAGGAGATGTCTAAGAAGTTCGAGATGTCAGATCTAGGTAAGCTAACGTACTACCTTGGCATAGAGGTGATTCAAGGAGCAGACGGAATCAGAATAAAACAAGAGAGGTATGCTCAAGGAATCCTGCGTGACACAAAGATGGAAGCGTGTAACGCAACTCAAATTCCAATGGAGGCGAATTTGAAGATCTCAAAAGCTGAAGATGAGCAAGAGATAGATGCTACCGAGTTCAGAAGAATCATAGGATGTTTGAGGTATCTGCTTCACACAAGACCCGACCTGTGTTACGCAGTAGGTGTTCTTAGCCGATACATGCACAATCCGAGAGACTCTCACGGACAAGCCATCAAGCACATATTGCGGTATGTGAAAGGAACAACAAACTACGGTCTGTTCTTCAAGAGAGATGGGTCAAGGAGTGTCGTTGGTTATAGTGACAGCAGTCACAACATTGATCTCGATGACGGGAGGAGCACGTCAGGACATGCATTCTACTACGGTTCATCACTGATTACTTGGACGTCGCAGAAGCAGCAGACGGTTGCATTGTCATCATGCGAAGCAGAGTTCATGGCAGCAACAGAAGCAGCGAAGCAAGCTATATGGATCAAGGAATTGTTGAGTGAGATACTAAGCAAAGAAGGCGAGAGAGTCAAGCTTAGGATCGACAACAAATCAGCCATTGCTCTAACCAAGAATCCAGTTTTCCATGGAAGGAGTAAGCATGTACTCAAGAAGTATCACTTCATTCGTGAGTGTGTGGAGAACGGGCATATCGAAGTGGAGCATGTGCCGGGTGTTGAGCAGAAGGCTGACATCCTTACCAAGCCATTAGCAAGGATTATGTTCAAGCAAATGAGGAGCTTAATCGGAGTTCAAGAAATTGATCTCCCTAATTCAAGTTGGAATTAAGGGGGTGAATGTTGGATAATTCCAAGCTTGTGGAAACTTAACATATTATTAGATGTTTAATATGTTAAGATAAACACAATAAGGAAACCTAGAAATAGGAAAAGGAAGTTTCTATTTAGGTTAGGTTTGTGTTTTCCATATCCCACATGTTAAAGGGAATTGTCTTTCATATAAATATAGGTCTAATGGAGAGGTTTTCCATATGATCTGAGAGAAACATATTGAGAGCTTTAGTTTTAAGTAGTTTCTAAAGCTAATAAGAAAAGTTGTTCTTATAACTCTTTGTGTTTCTAAGAGATCTGACTTTTCCTCCTGTCCCATTTGTTCTTTACCTATTTCAGAGTTGTTTGTTGGGTCTGATCTGACTTGGTAAGATACTAATTTGTAAGCTTTGTTTATGGTTTCCGGGGACATGTAAGTCATCCGATAGCTTTAGACTCTAGGGAATGGTCTGTATTCTATCATGCTATAGTTTTTGATTTAACTATATATGTTACCAAAATGTGCTTACCTTTTCGGGAACATATTCGTTTAGAACTCTAGATTTAAGCGTGATTAAATTGAAATAATAGAAGAATGAGTGATCTATCGAAGTGATTTGCGATATCGTATGAGTGAGGCCGAAACATGAAAAAAAGTCATGTGGTGATTGCATGGTCAGTAAACAAGACTAAGAAGCTTCCGAAAAATTAACACACTGTTCATTCACGGGATAGAGCCTACGGGCCGAATGAACGGGCATAGATGGCATACATGATTATTATCAATCAAATCCTTATGGGAAAAAAGAATAAAATTTTAATCTATAAAAAAAGTATTCACTTTAACTGATTAAATCTGTTACCACAAAAAAATAAAATAAAAATGAATTTTCCTTTTTAGAAGAAAATATAAAAAGAAAAGAGGGAAAAAATTCGAAAGTTTTCTGCAACCACTGAAAGCTGAGCCAAAAGCAGAGGCCACAATTCTCTCGTTATCTCTCCACGGGATAAACCCACCAGTCTTTTTTTTTCTCTCGTTCATGATTCAAATCTATCTCTAGGGTGTTTCCAAAGAGAGAGGGAGCTAGGCAGAGAGAGGTTCAGCGAAAATGGCGATGGCCATGGCTCTTCGGAGACTTTCTTCTTCAGTTGACAAACCTATTCGTCCTCTTATCAGATCAACTACATGCTACATGGTAACGTCCTCAACATCTCTCCTTTCTATCAGATTTCATCATCGGGTCCAAGTTTTCAAGATTTGAGTTTCTGATTCTTGGTTCTTGTTTCGTACAGTCATCTCTGCCCAGTGAAGCTGTTGATGACAAGGAGAGATCTCGTGTCACTGTAAGCTTTACTTAACTTCCCTTTCATTTCTCCTTTGGCCCTCTCTGTAATAATATCTTCGTTGTATATAGTTTCCTTGCGGCTGAAGCAATGACTTTTGTTCTGAAATATAATAAAACCTCTCTGTGTGTGTAATGGCTTGTTACAGTGGCCAAAACAGCTTAACGCATCTTTGGAGGAGGTTGATCCTGAGATTGCTGACATTATTGAGCATGAGAAAGCTAGACAATGGAAGGTTAATTAATTAATTAGTCTCTCTTTAAGTCTTGTTACTTTTTGAGTGAAGATTGTAAGTTGTTGCTGATCTTTTGTGATGATTAATGTAATCAAAAGGGACTTGAACTCATTCCATCTGAGAATTTCACATCTGTCTCGGTGATGCAAGCTGTTGGCTCTGTGATGACTAACAAGTACAGTGAAGGGTACCCTGGTGCTAGATACTATGGAGGAAATGAGTATGTTCACTTTTCACTATCTGAGACATGATTGTAGATTCATCTCAGTGACAAGAATGGTAACCTTTTGCTTTGAAGGTACATAGACATGGCAGAGACTTTATGCCAAAAGCGCGCTCTTGAGGCTTTCAGATTAGATCCTGAAAAGTGGGGAGGTAACTAACTACTCATTCCATGTATCCTGACTTGTTATGATCCTTAGATGATACTTATATTCGAGTCCTGTGGTTATACAGTGAATGTGCAACCCTTGTCTGGATCTCCTGCCAACTTCCATGTCTACACTGCATTGCTCAAACCTCATGAGAGAATCATGGCACTTGATCTTCCTCATGGTGGTCATCTTTCTCATGGTTATCAGGTTACCATCAACTTCACTTTGTTAATTTTCTTGCACCTTTAATTGTGTCTCTAAACCATAAACTTAAACCTAAACGTCCATTATCTTTTTATGAGTATATAACAGTTTGTTTTCTCTTAATTCTCATCAGACTGACACCAAGAAGATATCTGCTGTGTCTATCTTCTTTGAGACAATGCCTTATCGCTTGGACGAGAGCACTGGCTACATTGACTATGATCAGGTTCTCTATTATTTAATCAAGCATCATGGTAGTATATGCTTGATCTTACAATACTACATGTGTCTTTAATCTTGATATGTAGATGGAGAAAAGTGCTACTCTTTTCAGGCCAAAACTGATTGTTGCTGGTGCGAGTGCTTATGCTCGATTGTATGACTATGCCCGCATCCGAAAGGTATACTCAAAGAAACTCATAACAGATAATTGTAAATCAAGAGTGAGTTCTGATCCAAAACTCTTTTGGCAGGTGTGTAACAAGCAAAAAGCTGTGATGCTAGCAGATATGGCACACATCAGTGGTTTGGTTGCTGCTGGTGTAATCCCTTCACCGTTCGACTATGCGGATGTTGTGACCACCACAACTCACAAGTCACTTCGTGGACCCCGTGGAGCCATGATTTTCTACAGAAAGGGTGGTAAGGAAATTAACAAACAAGGGAAAGAGGTAAAACAAAACAAAACAAAAAAATGTTTTAAAGATTTTATCTACACTCTTATTCATTTTGTTGTTTTTTTTTTTTTAAAAGGTTTTGTATGATTTTGAAGACAAGATAAATCAAGCCGTCTTCCCTGGTCTTCAAGGTGGTCCACATAACCACACTATTACAGGACTAGCTGTTGCTTTAAAACAGGTAACAATTAAACGTTGCTTATTGGATTATTAACAGTTTCTTTAATATTTTGTTAAAAATTGCAGGCAACTACTTCAGAGTACAAAGCATACCAAGAGCAAGTCCTGAGCAACTCTGCAAAGTTCGCTCAGGTCAAAAAAGAAAAGAACACTATATGTATAATTTATGTACTATTGACTTTATCTTTAAAAAGTCTAACTGTTGTTTGGTGCAGACTCTGATGGAGAAAGGTTATGAACTTGTTTCTGGTGGAACCGACAACCATCTGGTTCTAGTGAACCTGAAGCCCAAGGTTACTTGATCATACCTTGTTATAAAATCTTCTTACTTGAAACTCTTTTTTTTTTTTATCTGATTTTTTTTTTTTTTGGTTGGCAGGGAATTGATGGATCTAGAGTTGAGAAAGTGTTGGAAGCTGTTCACATTGCATCAAACAAAAACACTGTTCCTGGAGATGTTTCTGCCATGGTTCCTGGTGGAATCAGAATGGGTAGGAATCATAGTTAGCTAGACTTTTGTTTTGCTACTTGAAATGGAAATTTTTCAAACCATTGTTATTTTTCAGGTACACCTGCTCTCACTTCCAGAGGCTTTGTTGAGGAAGACTTTGCTAAAGTAGCTGAATACTTTGACAAAGCTGTAACGTTGGCTCTCAAAGTCAAATCTGAAGCTCAAGGTTCCTCATTTTCTCATTTTCTCTTTATCTCTGATTCAATGTTTTTACTTTCTTTGTAAACAATGCTTGAACTTATTTAACTCGTTGTGTTCTGAAAACTAGGGACCAAGCTGAAAGACTTTGTGTCAGCAATGGAAGCTTCTTCAACCATTCAATCAGAGATTGCTAAGCTGCGCCATGAAGTTGAGGAAATTTGCTAAACAGTTTCCAACAATTGGGTTTGAGAAAGAAACCATGAAGTACAAGAACTAAATGTTTTATCCTACAAGTCTTTTTTTATTATGCTTTGAACTTCCATGGAATGTATAGATGATAATAATCCACGTACACTCTAAACTCTGTCTTATGCTATGAGAAAAAATAATGAACGTTCTATGCAAATCATTTTCTTAGATCATTCTCTGTTATATAAAAATCTAAAGACAGAAAAATAGTTAACAAAACATGTAACATAACATAACATATTTTTTACCAAAAAAAAAATATGTAACATATTAAAAATATTTTTTACCTCTCAAGTGGCTTAAGATCAACCACAAAACCCCAAGAAAACAAAAAAAGAATGAACAAAATGAATATTGTGAGAAGCTCATCCATAAGCTGTGGCCATTTCTCAACCTCATCAAATCTCTTTACAGAACATGGTTCTGTTACCAGATAACATCTCACAACATAAACTCTCTTCTTCTTTTTTCACATTTTTCAGACAAGAAAAAAATGGCTGCAGCATTCTCTTACACTGCCTGTCCTAAGTTTTCTCTATTACAACCTCCCATGGCTGGTCAAATCCGACCAATTAGAACATCACAAAAGGCTTTCGTGGTGACAAACCCTGAGCAAGACAACACACTCCAGGAACAAGGAATAGATACAATCAAAGAAGAGCAACCAGCAGAGCAGCAGATGAAGAAGCAGCCAACGCCATTGAGACCAGTGGAGAAACAGACTAATGTGAAGAGCACAGGCTTGCCAAGAGAGTTCGGTGGTGAGTGGCTAAGCAGTGTGACACGCCACGTCAGGATATACGCTGCTTATATCGATCCAGAGACTTGTGAGTTTGACCAGACGCAGATAGATAAACTCACTTTGATTCTTGATCCAACTGAAGAGTTTGTGTGGGAAGATGAGAGCTGTAACAAGGTTTATTCTTACTTCCAGGAACTAGTCGATCACTATGAGGTAACAATATCATCTATATAGTACACTCAAGAAGACACTATAAAAAAAAAAAAGAAGAAGACACTATATATATATATATATCATTTGCTTAAACATTTTATTAGATTCTGGAAGAGAGATTGATACTCACTCACTTCGTTTTTTATTAGATGACATTTTAGAAATAAGCATGAAATTAAAAAATGATTTAATTTTACGTTTTTAAAACATTATTAATTATTTACGTAACCATAATTAAACAAATAATATAACAATCTGCGTGATACAAAAAGTCATATAATTCAAAAAAAAACTAATAAATTTACATTGGAAAATGAATATTTTTTTATAAAGAATTTTTTTTTAAGGCATAAAGAGATAGTTAGAAGAGCTAGACTTTTTGTTGTTCTTTGACAGGGAGCACCATTGACAGAGTATACACTAAGATTGATAGGATCGGATGTAGAGCATTACATAAGGAAGATGTTGTTTGATGGAGAGATACAATACAACATGGATGCAAGAGTTCTTAATTTCAGTATGGGCAAGCCTCGTGTTCAATTCAACACCAGCAACATTGAAGGTGGTGGAGATGGCCAGCCTCAAGAAGATGCATAGTGAAAACAACTCTATACCAAAACTATGGAAAAAGAAGAGAGATATCAAAACAATATATGATCTTTTGTATATGGGTTTATGAAATGCTTTTTCATTTTCTCATGCTACAAGTAACATATGTATATACATATATTATGATATTGTCATATGCTATGTTTTAACTTTTAATTATCAATCCGCATAAGTTCATAACCATGAAATTATTTTAGAATCGTAACAAATCATAATCACAACTAAATATGAGGTATATTTTGGAGAAAATCATAATTGGAATTGGGCTATGATGTCAATAAGCCCATAAAAGGCCCAGACAATGACTTGTAGCCCACGGGGCTTTTCCTATAAATGGTTAAACCCTACACGTTGTGCGTGTCCCATCTCCGAGCTTTAAACCCTTCTTTCTCCACCGACTCTCTCCAACCAAAAATGGCCTCCGTCGCGCTTCTACGTGCTCTTCGCCGCCGCGAACTCCACACAGCTTCCGTCTCCGCGTTTAAATCCGTATGTATCTTTTCCCTCGATCTTCATTTCTAGCTTGAGAAATCACGTTTTAGTTTTCTAGATCTGTGAATCGGTAATACTACTTGGAAATGAATTAGGGTTTGAAATTATCCAATGGGTTGAATCGATTTCTCATAAAGTTTCGTACTTTGCTTCGTCTGTGAAGTGGATCTAATATAAGTTGAAAGCTTACACTTTTTAGTATTGAATCTGTAGGTTTCTACAAATGGAAAGACGTCTTTGATTGGGAAGTTAGGTCACTTCGCAAGGCCTTTCTGGTATCTCTCTTGAACATGAATCTGTCTCCCTTGTAATGTTTTTTTTTTTTACTTATTTGTTCTGTTGATCCAGCTCGAGGCCTGTGGGGAATGATGTTATCGGTATTGATTTGGGTACCACCAACTCTTGTGTAGCTGTCATGGAAGGAAAGGTATTGACTTTGATCTTGATGTGATTGTTTGAATAAAGGCAAGTTATTGACTTTGATCTTGTTTTTTTAACAGACTCCTAGAGTCATTGAGAACGCTGAAGGAACACGAACCACACCATCAGTGGTTGCTATCAACCAGAAGGGCGAGCTTCTCGTTGGAACACCAGCTAAGCGTCAGGCTGTCACCAACCCAACCAACACCATCTTCGGGAGCAAGCGTTTGATCGGGAGACGTTTCGACGATTCCCAGACGCAGAAGGAGATGAAAATGGTCCCTTACAAGATCGTCAAGGCGCCGAACGGTGACGCTTGGGTTGAAGCGAATGGTCAGAAGTTTTCTCCAAGTCAGATTGGAGCTAATGTTTTGACCAAAATGAAGGAGACAGCTGAAGCTTACCTCGGGAAGAGCATTACCAAAGCTGTTGTTACCGTTCCAGCTTACTTCAACGACGCGCAGAGACAGGCTACGAAGGATGCTGGGAAGATCGCTGGTCTTGATGTCCAGAGAATCATCAACGAGCCAACAGCTGCTGCGTTGTCGTATGGGATGAATAACAAGGAGGGTGTGATAGCTGTGTTCGATCTTGGTGGTGGAACGTTCGATGTCTCTATTCTGGAAATCTCGAGCGGTGTTTTTGAGGTCAAAGCGACGAATGGAGATACCTTCTTGGGAGGAGAAGACTTCGACAACACTCTGCTGGAGTATTTGGTTTCTGAGTTCAAGAGATCTGACAACATTGATCTGACTAAAGACAAGCTCGCCCTCCAGAGGCTGAGGGAAGCTGCAGAGAAGGCCAAGATCGAGCTTTCCTCAACATCTCAGACCGAGATCAACCTTCCTTTCATCACCGCAGACGCTTCCGGAGCTAAGCACTTGAACATAACCTTGACCAGGTCCAAGTTCGAAGCTTTGGTCGGGAAGCTGATTGAGAGGACGAGGTGTCCGTGCCAAAACTGTTTGAAGGATGCTGGAGTCACGGTTAAGGAAGTCGATGAAGTTCTCCTCGTTGGTGGGATGACACGTGTTCCCAAAGTGCAGGAGATTGTCGCTGAGATCTTTGGGAAGAGCCCTTGCAAAGGTGTGAACCCTGATGAAGCTGTTGCCATGGGAGCTGCTATTCAAGGTGGTATCCTCCGTGGTGATGTCAAGGAGCTGCTTCTTTTGGATGTGACTCCTCTCTCGCTCGGTATCGAGACGCTTGGAGGGATCTTCACTAGGTTGATCAACCGTAACACCACCATCCCTACAAAGAAGTCTCAGGTACATTCATAACTGTTTTGGATGTATGTTGAATCTATTGATTGCTAACTATGATTTGCTTCTTAGGTTTTCTCCACAGCTGCGGACAACCAGATGCAAGTGGGAATCAAGGTTCTTCAGGGAGAGCGTGAGATGGCTGCAGACAACAAGAGTCTAGGAGAGTTTGATCTCGTTGGGATCCCACCTGCGCCAAGAGGAATGCCGCAGATCGAAGTCACCTTCGACATTGACGCAAACGGTATCGTGACGGTCTCAGCCAAAGACAAAGCGACAGGCAAAGAGCAACAGATCACGATCAGATCCTCAGGTGGTCTCTCAGACGATGAGATCAACAGAATGGTGAAAGAAGCTGAGCTCAACTCGCACAAGGATCAAGAGAAGAAGCAGCTTATTGACTTGAGGAACACAGCTGATACCACAATCTACAGCGTTGAGAAGAGCTTGAGTGAGTACAGGGAGAAGATTCCTGCTGAGATTGCCTCTGAGATCGAGACTGCAGTGTCTGATCTCAGGACAGCGATGGCTGGTGAAGAGATTGAGGATATCAAGGCTAAGCTTGAAGCAGCGAACAAGGCGGTGTCGAAGATTGGAGAACACATGTCTAAAGGATCAGGCTCGTCTGGGAGCTCTGGCGGTGAAGGTTCAAGCGGGACTGACCAGCAGACCCCTGAAGCTGAATTTGAAGAGGCCAGCGGTTCAAAGAAGTGAAGTCGCTAACCGGTTGAACTCGGTTTTGTTTCCAAATAAGTTGACATGCATTATTATCCTCTTCACAAATTTGATTAAAGTTTTTTGTATGTTAAAACGTCCTTTGTGGAGGTAATTCTTCAGATCTTTGATACTCGGATGTAGTTTTTTGGTTTACTTTTTGCTTGAAACCTATGGTTATCATATTGACCGGTTAACCGGATTGGATAAGGTTACCGCTAGTCTTCTCCTATAAACTTATGCTGGATTTTGGATCCGCGCCCATGTTCTAAATGATTATATGTTAAAAATTAATGTTACAGTTTTATAGTTATAGGTTATGTTAAAAATTAATGTTACAGTTTGATTGATTTAAAAATCTACATAGTATTTATAAATCTAATAGGTTTTCCTTCGGATTTGAGTCTTTGTATTTTTAACTAAAAAATCCAAACAAATCCATTCAAATCCATTATAAAAACAAATATATTAGTAAATCCGTACGATTGAATAACATTTGATTTGATACAGAATTTATGAATCATTAAACCAATAACACATAATTTTAATACAGATTTGAAAATCATAGAACCAATAACACTAGATTTAGTTCGGATTTTCAAATCCATTAAAATACAACAACCAATAACTCATACTCATAGTTATAGGTTTTGAGATTGATGTATTTTGTTCACCGCTAGAAATTATGATGATGTATAGATTTTTTGGAACAACTTTTCTATTTTATTAGTAACATGAACATTATTTAATAAAAATATTTGAGTATTATGTTTGCCAATTGTGGGTCTTTTATAAAATTATACTATAACCTTTGTGATTTAAAGTATATATTAAAGTAACAATTATAGAGTTTTTAAACAGTAATAATCTAAACAAATGAAAATGTACAAAAAAAAAACAAAAACTACATGATTCTGGTAACTAAATTTTGCAAGCCCATTATGATATATTTAATTGGCCAGTTTGTAATCATTTTAAAAATGCTACATCATATTGAACAAAAACATCTTGACCTTGGCCTAATTTTGAAACTCATATTGTGTTTTTTTTTGCGAAACAAACAGAAATAATTTTGCCTTCGACGACTTTTTTCATTCCAACAGAAAAAAATGTTTCTCTTTCATCTCTTTTTGTTGGTGCCGTCTGTCCGTTCTTGTTTCTGTTGCGATCTTTTAAACGGGTGAAGATAGATCAGGAAGTTTCAAGGTTTGGGATTCTCGATTTTGGTTCAGTTTATTTATTTTCGATTTGGTTTTATCGAATATGGATTATGTGTTGTGATTTTCTTAAGCATCATCTAAGGTATGGAATACAAAGAAAATTCGATCGGATAGACAGAGGCCGTGCCCCGTTTAATCCTGAAGTAGAAACGTTGAAAACGATACATGTGTGTTCTTTTGCAAGAGGCCTGGATTTTGTTTCCCTAACAAAAAAACAGTGGTAATATTAGTTCAGAATATTAAAACATGAACAGGTTATAACAAACAGAAGAATTTAATTACCCATTGGTCTGTTAAAACCATTTCAAACGTATCTCCAAAAGATGTTGTCTGCCTCCAAGAATGAAAACACTTGACTTGCACTCGCCAATGATTCTTAAAAGGCCGCAGTTTTGTGAGAGGATGAAAAGTAGTTATTGTAGACATTTTAAGAAGAGATGCTTTGAGTGCTATGGTTTTAACGTTATTGGGGAAGAGTTACATATATGTATTTAAGAAAGGGTAACAATTAAGTATACACGCATATAATTATTAAAGATTTTGTTAATTGTGATTATTTAGGATTATATATATGGAATATTCAAGTCGATTTTTTCCCAATTTGATTAGGTTGTTAGAAAGTTAATTTATTGAAAGGAATATACGCTTTAAATGATTCGATTTTAACGTGATTTGCAAGAGTATAAACCAAAAAAAAATATTTGGCTATCTATGTGAATGATCTAATATTGTGATTGTTAAGAAGATTTGCTTAAATATAGGAATATATTTTCGAAGGTTATATATTTTAGGAAAAAAATAAATGATTACATTCAATTCTGAACAAAACCATTTATACGATTTGTTTTGATTTGATATTGAGATTGTTAAGAAGATTTGCTTAAATGTAGGAATAGATTTTGGAAGGTCATGTATTCAAGGAAATTAATAAATGATTAGTTTGAATTTTGAACAATTCCTATGTTCATGTATGAGCAAAACTTTCTTCACCCGCCAAAATCATACCACAAAACTAAACTAAACCAACCTTACTTGGGTGTTAAGGCGAGTGAATTGTTTTGATGTAGAAATTTTTAATATATATAAATCATGAAATAAATTATAATCAAAAGAAAAAAAATTCTAAATTTCTAAATTTCTAAATCAAGTACATCGAATTGAATCTATCTAATATGCTCGTTTTGGTTCTCTTGAGGAAAACAGAGATGTTATAACAATTGAATATGATGTACAGGAAGAGGAAGGAAAGTAGTTTCACAAGAAGCATATAATAAGTTTGTGTTTTATTAATAACTAGGGGTTGGTCCGCCCTACGGACGGGTGAATTTACAATAAAACTATTTTATTCTGAAATAATTTTAATTTTATAAAAAATTTAAAAATTTACTTTGTGCTGTTTTTATTTTAAAATCATATTGTAAATTTTATTAAATTTTGTTGGTTTGAGTTGAAAAGACCATATTGTAAGATCATATTGTAAATTTTATATATTTTAAGATCATATTGTAAATTTTATTAAATTATTAAATTAAAAAATAAAGAAAATGTAATAATTTATATTATTTTATATCTATTAAAATTTGATATACTTGAAAAAAATATAAAGTAAGAATAACTAATATTTTCTATTTCTAATAGTATCATATTTTAATATTATTACAATAACTAATTTTCTCCCGATAATAATACATCCACCTCCAAGCTAAATCAATTGAAAATCAAATGTAATGAGATAAAAATATAAATAATTATATTTTAAATTAATAAATAACAATTTAAATAATTTCATAAATAATAATTAGTATATATTATGTAACAACAAATGATATTTTAAATATATGTTTTCAGTTTATATTAGATATTCAATTTATAATGAAATTTTCTTATATTTTTAGTGTTTTACTAATTATGTTTTGTAAACTATTTTAGCATTTGTTTAACTTTTTATAATAAATTATTTGTTGGAGAAGTCGCTCATGCTATTTGAAATATTTTTATAAAGTGTTATAACTTAATAGAGTATTACATTAATTTTTAACAGGATTTTACTTGAGTTTCATATCATAACTTATAGTTTACTTCGAATAAGTTAAATTGAACCAAATGTAATTTAACCAACTAACTTAAATGTAGTTTTACCATTAATAATCTCAAAATTAAGAGGAACTAAATTGCCTACAAATGTTTTCTGAAATTTGTTTTTCTCTTCAAAGACTAAAACCAAAAGAAGTAACTGAATCATTTAATCTTTTCGGTGGGGGATGTATTGAATGAAAGTGTATTATTCCTATCTACTCAAATATCTCATCCTTAGTTTTCACATAGTAACAAAACAATATGTTAGGTTTATATTCCAGCCCTGAACAATTAAAGAATATGTCATTAAGCAAATAGTTATACACACCAGAACTTCAAACGGTCATGTATATACGTGGTTGTTTAGGTTTTAACCTTTGAGGTTATCAAATTTGTAATTCTTTGTTGGTTTTTTTGTATAATTTAAAATGCAGTTCATCTATTTGTTATCGTTTTTGATGCAAGTGTATTATAATAGTGGGATGCGATTGTTTCATGGAGTTTAAAGAAACTTTTTATGTTGGACATGTGTTTAGTTTTTAGTTAACAAATTGTGTTTAATAGTGTATAGGGTAAATGTGCACATTACAAAATAGATATGTTGAAAAAAGAAGACATAGACAAATTGTTACCCTAGAGGAGTGATAATATATTTTTAAAATGTTTTCTTATATGCGGCAAATATAAATCCACTAATATGTTTTATTCGCGTAGTATATAATAGTCATGGTGTTCTAAATTATAACTTTAAAATATAAAATTGATTGAACATATATCAAATAAATAGATGAACTTAGTCATTTACTTTAAAAAATAGCAGTTGTTGCATCTTCTTTAATGCTGGCAAAAGATGAGTCTGATGAAATAATTTTTTTTGCGGGAATTTGTTTTTCTGAGAAAAGGGCTATTGTTTTGAGGGAATCCATATAATTGATTTCTTTGTTTGTATTATGTTAATTATCTAAAAGTAATTTATTTCTCTAGCATAATATAAAAAGTTACGATCTTGCTTAAAATGGTCTGTTTTTATAGAAAAAAAATGATCTGTTTTATAGGTCCTGCCTCTGAACTTATGGAAAATTAAATTAAATATAAAAAGTAAAATTAAATATTTAATCAATTTTAGATAATCAATAATTATATGTAAAGTCTTTTGAAAACATCAAATCCATTTTCTCTAGGGAGTTTAGTAATAATTTTACAATAGTTTTATCATCACATTATTATTAATGAGATTTAAAAGAAAAAGTAAGTTACAAATAATAAATATGTCAAACATACGAAAAAGCGTAAGAGATAACATGAACAAAAACTCTTTCAAGTGAGCTCCAGAGGAGCATGCATCCGTGTGGAGTTAATAAGCTTTGGACATATTCATGTTTTTTCATCCATGTTTAATGTATTAATAATCATATTGTAACATTTTCTTAGTAAATACTGATAAGATTAATGTATTAGATTCTCAAAAAGAAAAACAATACAACAACGCATCCAAAGATCTTAAAAAGTATTTCTCAAGAAAATACATAAAATGCATCTGTTTAGTAGGACTTGGAGATGTAACATTTTACGGTATTGCGATTAACTTTATACTGAATGTTAAAGCTGACACTTCAGATTCCTTAGGTTCACCTGCCAAAAAACAATATGTTTGGTAAATTTGAGATATGAAAGAAAAATAGAATTCCAATGAGGATGATCTCTGCTCAAGTTGAAAATTGCAACTCACCACAACAGCAACAACGGTCTCAAAGAATTTAGGAATGTAGATCAACCTGACCAGCTGTCCTTCTGACCTGCAACATTAATATATTACCCAACAAACTTAAGAGTATTGTTTGACCCAAGAAACAAAAAGTATCCACTATGTACTTATATAATCAATCTCTATGCAAGAAGATTGTACCTTTTACTAAACGGTTGTCATATCAGTCTTGATTCCCAACGAAGTAGACATGAGGGCAAAGTTTTAATCAAGAAAGGGTCTTTATCGGCGAAAGGATAATATCCTGCATAGAAGTAAACGAAGCCAATAGACTCCAAAATGGAACTTTGTTTGAAATGTATATTTTGCAAAGGGAGGAGGGCGGGGGGTGAATTCTTACCTAGTATATTAGGTGTTAGGCAGTGGGAGCAAGATGTCTCCACCTCAGTGTTCTTTCGAGAAAACCAAGCTTTCTTTCAACCACTGAGTACCTGTCAAGGTCATCGATGTTCTGATCAGAAGTTCCACGAAATCTGCAAAAAGTGTCTTAAGATTTCTACATGCTCAGACAACGAACTAGAGACTGTGTCCTTTTAAAGTAATCATACCTGATATTATCCACATCAAATGGGGGAGGATTTCTACATGATCTGAAGGTGTTATAAGGTGCTGATCCAGGGAAAAGGCATATGTTCAGAAGCTGAGCAAAAGAAAAACGGCCTTACGATAAGATTTGTCAATGCTAATATTGTTTTTTAGTGTTTGTTATGTAACTGCAAACCTGCTGAGGTAATGCGAAGTTAGCTAGATAATTCAGGCCTGGCATTATATCTACTGAGACTCCTGCATCTAATCTAAAACAGTCCACAAAACAAAACATGAATTTGAACTTTCATCTCAATAGAATTGATAAGATACGGCTGGAGCTGGTTTTAACACACTTGGGTTAACATGATATCAAGCTCTTTGATGGATCATACAGTATGGTAACGTAAACATTTGCTTAGAATGTAAACTGGCGCAATGACGTTTAACTGAAAGTTTGGAGAGAACTTGGTAATGGAAAAATAGACCTCAACACCAAAAAAAGATCTGTCGCTAATGAAATCATCTGGTACCTCAACACCAAAAAAAGTCATAAGTGTGAAACAGAAGTTCTCAATGAAAAAGTGAGAGATGTAACGGACCGGTTTCGGTGTGACGTTCTGAAGCATTGCAAGTCTCTCGAACGGAACTCTGGATGGTGCTGGAAATATAAGGTTACGTCATCGACAGAGGTTTTTAAGGAACCGATTGCTTCATGCCTCGCGAAATTGATTTCATATTGAGGGGATATGAGAGAAGAATCTGTGCAAACCATGGCGAAGACGTATATTTATGGGTAGGAGATTGTGAAGAAGTTGAGAGGACGGAGGTGGCGAAGTGGGGGTCGAGTTAACTGAGATTGAATGCGAAGGTTATTTATGCATCCATTACTCAGATCTTCGATTCAACGAAGGAAGGGTAACGGGGAAGACGGTCAGTCTTTCGTCTGTATGGGCTTGAAATGTTTGCTTAAAAAGCCCACACGAAATCGAGAACTAAACCAAAGCCAATCAAACGAAAGAAACGGCGATTTCGGCGAAAGCCCATCAAACGCAAACAAACAGCGATTTTTTTTCTGGATGCCACGTGTCCAAAAATGCCCCATGCTTCCTCATGACGTGGCTGCCTGTGGAGAAAGACAACTCTCCTTTATTAGTATATATATATACTAGGGGTATTCCGGCTCCGGATTCAGATGTCTTATATGATAAAAACTTCAAAATCTTCTGTTATTGTTTGTAGTAGTTAGCAGTGTTTGTAATTGAGTGTAGTTGATTGTTTTTTCATAGTAAATATAGTTGTACATTTAAGTGTTGAAATGGCCATGGTCGGAGGGGAAATTAGTATAATGAATGTGTTTTTGTCTAAAAACTCTATGGATAAGGCAGAAACGGCAGGATCGGTCCTGGGCAAAGCTTAACGAAATATTGGCCTTAGGCCCTCAAAAATTTTGGAAAAAATTACATAGAAAAAAAGCCTCCAAAATTTTGTTTTTAAGCCCCCAAATTTACAAAAAAAAATTTAGCTGGAATTTTTTAAAAACCACCTAGAGCCCCCTAAATCTCAGGGCCGGCCCTAAGAAACGTTCGTCACTTCTAGCGCTTGCGTGTAGGGTGTTTGTTCTGTAGTGAAACCCTTTTTTTTTTTGCTGCCAGTATTTATATCCAGTAGTGGAAATTATACTTGGCTCATATCATATATTCAGTGTTTATGTTAATTCTTTTATATGGATAATGGGTTTGGTGTATCCTGATGCATAATCTTTCCTTACTCATAGTCTACTGTTTTTTTCGTTTCTTGTAGTCCACTGTTTGTCACGTGGAAGAAAATAGTGAATGATGGGAAGCCTCAATTGCATGTATGTATTGGTACTCTGGAAGCACGCCGCTTGATCATTGGCTTCAAGGATTATGCCTTAACCATGTACCTTACAACTGCTACCATTTGCACGAGAGAGTGAGGCATCAAATACATTTAATACTTATGAGCAGGTACCGTGGTCCACTAAACAGTGTACCAATTCCATTTCTAACCTGAATTATAGTAAAAAGTAGAGACTGGAGATCACAATCCTGAACATTGGCGGCCATAAAACTAACACAGAGATCAAAAAAACTTGTATAGTTCCCTTATTCTCAGTAGATACGTTGACGGCTATTGTTGCCTCAAGGTTTGAATTAACAGATTTTTCTAGCTGATTAACTTCTTTGTCACCACCTCCACTCTTTATAAAAGAAAGAAAAGTATTTTCAACAATAGAAAGAAATCACCTCTACCATTTCTCATTAATTTCAAATCTGGAAGCACTCTGTAATTGCAGAAGACATGTTTTTTTCAATAGCTGGCATTGCTGCACGTACTATAGCTGGTTAACTTCTTTGTCACCACCTCCACTCTTTATAAAAGAAAGAAAAGTATTTTCAACAATAGAAAGAAATCACCTCTACCATTTCTCATTAATTTCAAACCTGGAAGCACTCTGTAATTGCAGAAGACATGTTTTTTTCAATAGCTGGCGTTACTGCACGTACTATAGCTGGAACAATTGCGGTAAATTTTTTCTTTGTGTTTTTCTCTAACACGTCATTAATTCCTTGCTCATGAAGTTTTTAATCTAATGAGATTTAGCAACTGGTAACCAAATCACTAAAGCACAAAGCAAGAGATTTGTAAGAACTACAAAAAGATTTAAGATTAAATGACCAAAAGAAGTCCACAACTTTGACAATAAAAAGTAGCTCAAATCTGCTGAAAATGCAAAGACGAAAAGTCCACAACTCTGCACTCAAGAACAAACAAAATAGGTAGCTCAACTAAGTTAGAAGCTACTTACAAACCTCCATTAATCAACCCCCAACAGAGTAGCAGTAAAGTGGACGATGATTCAGTGGTTTCATGAGATTATTTAATAAATGAATGAATGTATAATGATTTTTACATTTTCTTCTGCTTCAGAACCCTCATACATTGGACTTTGACAGCTTCTAGGACCAAGTCTTGCTTTTATATGTTCTTTGTATTATGCAGAGCTCAAGATCAAGCTTCTAGATCTTTTTGAGAAACATTATGAAAGAACTAAAGTTGAAATTCGTTTCGGATCTTAGTGGTTCAATCGAATACCTCTTAAACTTTAATGTGAAAACAGAGAAAATCATTTATTGTTTCTGTCGATGCATATTGAAATCTCAAAAGGCATAAACATGTCTTCTATTTTTACTATCTCTAAACTTAATTTGGTGTGGGAACTGTACTACAAATGATACAGAACTCAACATATTATCATATATAGGAAGAAGTGAAGATCTCGTAATAGCACTGTTATACTGTAAGATGTCTATTACGATGCTTTTGTTCTCAACAGCTTAATAATGTAACTGTAGAACTAAGAAAGATTCAGAAAATTGTGATTCAGCAAGGAAGGTGATGCTTGGTTCTCTTAACCCCAAGTATGGATCCGCTTTCAGAATTTGTCCCCTCTCAAGCTGTACAAGTTCATTGTTTAAATAATTGCAAAAATACTAACAAAAAAATATGACTTTGAGCACGTGACTAGATCAGATCCAAGCTTTCCAAACTTTTGACTTTTTAGTGTAACTGGAAGCTACCACCTTGCTGAATGTTGCATAGAAAGACGTTCTGAATATTGAGTTCATCTACACACGTTCTTTTCACTTAACGTATTTCCAAAGTTCATCTACCACCTGAGAACTGACCTACTTCTGGAGGTTATGGAATGAGAGAGCTGTCAACAATGTAAGTTCTTGGAGGATGTTCGAGTGTACATGTGATCAAAGCAAGCTAGCAAATCGCATCAAACACAAAGAATCAATCATTCATAGTTGGAATTTGGAAAGTATAAATTAATCAAAAAGGCAAAAGGAACAATGACTTACCAGTATCAAACAACGAAATATCCTTTGATGAAACACAAAACTTTCTCATCGTAGTGATGAGTTCCATCGGAGGTGATATCTATTGTAAGTGGTATCTCGTCTGAGTTGTGGTTTTCATCATCGAAAGGTGGGATATGTATAGTTGAAGCTTCAGCCAGTTACTGGGGGATGCGAAGAGGTTGATTGAATGCTGCTCAATTGGAGGAGTTGGATAATTACGCTGAAGACCAGAGTTAAGCACATAATAATGAAGGTTGAAAGGTTACGGGAAGGTGAAAGGCGAGCTTTGGAATTATCGTCGTGAAGAAGACGATGGGGAAACCTAAAACTTGAATGGGCTTCCCATTTTGATTACAAAGCCCATCTATGATATCTATAAAAGCTCAGTCCAAGCATAATTGATAAAACGCAGGTGCGACTCGTGTTTCGTAGTGCCAGGTGTCAAAAAAAGCTCTTCCTTCTTTGCTGACGTGGACGCATGAGAAGAGAGAAAATATAACTTTATTGTATAAGATATATAGATGCTAAATGTTCTGTTTTATTCATTACTAGTGGTTTTTCCGCGCTACGCGCGAGATTTCGGTTAATTATGTAGAATAATTTGATTTGAAAGTATAATTGTTTATATTGTGAATTCTGTTTTAGATACAGTTCCATTTCTACACACTCAATGCTTTCTCAGTTTTGTTTTTCTAGTTTTATTTATTTTAATTAAATATTTAGTTAATATTTATTTATATTTTAAAAAATATTTTTATATAATGTGTGAATCTTTATTCAGTAGTTCATCTTATTTATTTTTATTACCTCTTTCAACTGAAACCTTTTGATGGTAAAATATTCAACTTTAATTTCTTTGAGTCAATTTATAAATTTAAATGCAATTGCCTTTTTGAATAGTTAATTTCATGATTGTTATTGTTTATTTATTTATGATTTCTTTAGGTTAAATATTGTTTGATCTTTTTTTTTGATTGAAGGATTAATACTGTTTGAATTTTTGTTAACCAAGTTCAGTCTCTTTACGATTAATTAAATTTTATAATATTGTTGAGATGATTTTAATAGAGCTACGTTTTTTATAGTCTATACTTTTGATATATATGCTTGTTTTATTTTAAGTTATCTATTTTTATTTATGTTTTATATGTTTTGCGAAGTTATTTAGTGGGACTCTTAAACTATTATATGTTTTCTGGAAAATTTCATCTTTATCTTTTTAATCAAAGTAGTAAAATATATACATGCAATAAGTCGTGTGTTTGTGGATTTTTAGCCTTTTCTATTTTGTTCACAAAATCTTCTAGATAAAAATGTAGTGTTTTAAAATTTTAATTTTCTGATATCTGTAAATTTTCATAAAACTAATCCAAGCTTCTATTTATTTTAGTTTTTGGTAAATATAATTTCTAAATTTACAATTTTGCAAGTTCAAACATACCAGAGAAGTCCTAAACGATTATTTTTGATTTTAACAGATGAGGGACATGATGCAAAAATTCAGTAAAAAAAAGCAGATGGGTGATATGCAGATTATTTAAATACGTATTTTTATATGTAATATTAATAATGAATCAGATTTTTTTAATATTATATCTGGAATATACTATTCAGTTTTAAATTTTATTAAAATAAGTGGAATATGTTTTTGATATTTTTTTATATGAAAAATTAGGAATTGTTTACAAAGTTTTGTTTGCCTAAACTTTGTAGTACTGTATAAAGTAATTGTTAAATAGTTGGCGAGAAAAAAGATAATTGTTCAATAGATTTATCCAAAGAATTTGTCGGCGTAGTATGTTAAGATAATGTCAGCAAAAATAAAACATTATGACAGATAATCATTGACCAGAATAGTTTATTCACCAGAATTTTATGATCTTCAAACTCGACTGCTGGATGTTGTATTGCTTCTATCTTCCAAGCTTGTTCGAGGAGTTGAGCATATTTTTTTCACAGTGTTCACTCTCAGACCAAATATTAGAAAGAAATCTTTTTCATCTGAAAAGCCAAATTATAATTTTGGAATACACAATTTCATGGATGCCAGAGATGGCAAACTTAATCAGCATACATATGTAGCTGATTGTAGAGCTCGTAATAAAGTTGAATGGTGTATCAGTGGTAGAGACCCTTTTGTTGTGCCTATAAGGAAAAACTTCTATTTTGCCTCCTTCATCAAGTCACAAAAACGAAACCGGAGGCGATCACCAAACAAAAAGAATTAGAGATTTTTTAATCAAGTAAAACCAGGTTGTGATCCTTTGACATTAGCACAAGCAGTTCAGGCTAAATTCCAAAATCGCCAACTGGGATTTCAGAAGATATTGGTTTTTCCAACCCCTGCAGAGAATGAAGACGACAACAGTTAAAGTAATATAGACTCTACTCCACATATATAACCAGATTACGCACAGCAAAAAGACATACAGTTTGCTAACCCTATATCCATCAAACGATTTGGAGAGTAACAAATAAAATTAAAGAGCATTCATTAATATGGGAAAAGATACATATCACACTAAGACCATAGTTTAAAAGCCTCCAAATAAACTTACCAAAAGCATGAACACGTGATTTCTGATCTTATTCGTCATTTCTTTCATTGTTCGCTCCTCTTTCAGAAAAGAAAATGGAGGTTCTCTTCACCATATTTGTAATTCATCAACTATACGAACCATTAAAAAAAATCTAAAGTTTAGTTGTACCTTATATATTCTAAAAGATCGTGAAAGAAAAAAAGTTGTTAGAAAGCCGACGAACTGGTTTTTCTTGATTCACCAGTTTTAAAGACTTTAAGCATTTAATAAAGAAACGTTTTTAAAATCAATGATTAGAAGATAAAACGTTTGGCTAACCGTATATCATAGTTCACCTCGACCCAACATTGATTTTAGCAGATTAACAGCACCCACCACCCCATTAGTCGCACCTGAAAGGACAAAGATTCTTCAAAATCATTGCAAGATAAGTGTACATAATATTTCCATACAATCAAACAATGTTTCATACGTGCACAGACAACTGTGTGTGGATCTCATAGATAAACAAAATGGTTTTGGCCTTCTGAGTGTGTAACTTACTTAAAATCCTTTACTCTACATTCTAATTCTCCTCAATATTTTTCTCCAGTAATAAATGGAACCATATCGAGAGATATCAACTGAAAAAAAAAATTGATTACCTTTAGTCAGCTGTTGTCCAAATTGTTAAAAAAAGAAAGATAAAAGTTTGGTACATAGTTGATTACCATTCTGTCATCTCTTCAGATTCTGTAGTCAACCGGTTGTCATCTCTTCCAGTCAGAGGATGCTTCTCTCAGATATCTGAAAATCCTTAAGCGACTGTTTATCATCAACAAAAGTGAGAACCAAATACTCCACTGAGAGATAGGAGTCGCCTAAGTCTTTCTTTTACTGTTTTGATCTCTGAAACAGACCTTGCAAATCACTCCCCAACATTGAACCAGTGCTTGTAAATGGACCACTACATAACTTATTACTCTCCAAACAAGAGAAAAAACAAAATTCAAATCCTGATAATAGACATCCATTACCTTTGGTTGGTGTTCAATGTAACTTATATTTTGCTTCTTGAACGTTTGTGTTATCCACACCTATCATGTGCTTAACCCATTCTTCTGCTCCAAAAGAGCTTCCATTAGATGCTATGTCTTCACAATCTCCGTTCCTCAGCCTCGTATAAGTGCACCAACAAAGGCGATTCTCTTAGATTCTCCATGATCGCAATAACCCAATTCCACAAACCACTCATCGAGCTTATACCGGGACACAACGAATTCACAGCCTTTCCTTTATCAGATTTCTTCCATTCAAGCTGGACTGATGCAAAATCAGCCATGTTACTGAAACGAATCCACACGCGCCACCATCGCAATCATCTATTCTGGTATTTCATCGCCAGCTAGCTCCCCCAACAATACCACTCTCTCCGGCGTCCTCTCTTCGCCTAAACCCTACCTTCCTTCCATCGCCAGCCAATCCTCCGCCTCTGGATTAGTCACAGTTGTAGTAAAAAATATCCCAAGCTTTAAAGTTCTTGTCAATAGTTACATTTTTGCCAGAGAATATGCAACTATGAGCGGTCTTATAGAAATTAAAAGATTGTTCGATTACTAATTTGAAGAAGAGAGTAAATGATGAATTAGTGGAAGAAGTGGGTGTTGTTTGTAACCGGTGACGATTTAGTTTCACAATTGGCGAGAGTTACAAAGAAGAAGATAATAGGTTTGCACAAGGAACGTCTCTCTTATGGGCCTCCTATGAAAAGTAAACTATTAAAGCTTAGCAAATATCAAAATAAAACAATCAGCCCAAAATAAATCACGAAAAAAGCAGCTTGATATATGGTGTTTTATACATCTTGTATATATGCTTTTAAATTGGTTTTCAAGTCTTTATCGAGTCTTTCTAGTCCTTTTGGAGTCATTACAGGTCTAGAGTTGCATTGGATGAGAGATGGACCAGATGGAACAAAAGAGGCAGAAAACAATGCAATTTGGTGGTTTTCACGCAGAACAGTCAGATAGCGGAGCAACCCGAGTGACTGTTCCGAGTGAGTGTTCCAGCGGCAGAGATTTTTAAGAAAACTACAATCATTACGGGATTTGCCCTAATTATCCCTATTTTCTCTCCCAGCCGCCTGTGGCTTTGATATATCATATTTTCTGTTTCTCTTTATCATACTACGCATTTTTCTTGGAGAAGAAACCAGACCTTAGAGTGGGAGACTTGAGATTTTGCTACTTTGTAAAGGGAGAAGGCCATCTCTCTCGATTTAGAGAAGAACCCCCTGAACCCTATTACTTTATTTCAGTCATATTTCATGTTGCTTTATATCTCTGTCTCTGTGTTTTCTTGCTCCATGGCTGAGTAGTCACCTTGCTTAGTCTAGGGTGTAGGGTGTTTAGATCCATGAGCTAAATACAAATAAGGATTTATGTTTTGATTTTCTCTATTCATGATTGCGCTTACTGCCTGCATTAAACTAGCTACTTAGTGCCTGATTCTAGGTTTAATCTAATCATCAAAAGTGTTTTAGGTTGCTAGAAATATCATGAATGGGTGATTTGTCCCTAACCAGCGAAAGTAGATGTTAGGGCAAATTGTGAACAAATCGAATCTGAACTTAATGTTTGTCTTCATATTCTAATCCAAACGACAGTTTAGGTGTTAGAATTGCTTGATAAAAGGGGAGACACCACGATAGTGGGTCAAACTTTATTTGTTTTTCGAGTTCTAGACTTGTTTGAATTGTTCCTTGAATAGTTATTTGGCTCATGATCGTTTTGACACCGGATCCATCGCCCTAGACTTAGCATCTTTTATAATCTTAAACTTTAATTAATCTTGTTACTTGATTTTTACGTTACCACAAACTTTAAAACCTCCATATTGTTTTAGCTTGATTCTGATCCCATAAAAATAAAGTGTAAGATTTGGTCTCTGTGGATTCGATCCTAAAGTGCTACATCGACATACCATTCGATTGTGGTAGTGTGCACATTAGGTTATTTGGTGTGCGTATACACGTAATATCAATTTGGCGCCGTTGCGACGGGGACCAGATTTTTTTACCTCTACTTTTCAGTTTCATTTTAAGTCTAAGATATCTAACTCGCCTCTGTTTCTTTGTCACAGCTAATGATCCAGGTGCATGACCAGTAGACATACTCGGAGCAACGCACAAGGACCATTGCATCAGCTCACCAACGAAGAACTAGCGAGATTAAAACGTCAGAACCGTCAACAACCAAGGCAAACTGACACCACTATGGGTGATCACGCCAATCAGGATGATCTCGCTGCGGCTATGCACTCATGCAGCAGCAGATGCAACAAATGCAGCAGATGCAACAAATGCAGCAGACCATCCAAGCTCAGCAGGATGCTGCTGAACAGGCTGCTCTCGCGCAGCAAGAACAACAGGCGCAGACTGTTCCAATCGGGCAGAGAAACCTTCCGCGTAACATCCCTACTACGCGCTCTGCCATTGTTCCTCCACTCTGCACCAGGCAGGACTTCGAGATCAAGCCTGCTTTGATTGGTCTAGTACAGAGAAAGGTGTTCTCTGGTCTCTCTACAGAAATTCCAATGGAGCATATTGAGAGCTTCGAAAAAGTCTGTAGTTTCACTCGCGTGAATGGTGTTCCACCAGACTACATCACGTGCATGTTATTCCCATTCTCTCTTGATGGAAAAGCTGCACGGTGGTTGAACTCTCTCCCTACCGGCTCTCTCACTTCATGGGAACAGGTCCGATCAGCGTTCCTCAGCCATTTCTACTCTAAGGCGAGAACAGCTGCATTGAGGAACAAGATCACCTCCTTCAGACAGCTCACTGATGAGCCTTTCTGCGACACATGGGAGCGCTTCAATGACTATCGCAGAGAATGTCCTCACCATGGATTTGATGATGATTACCTCCTGGACATTTTCTATGATGGAGTGGACTGGAAATACCAAGGTGCTCTGAACTCTGCGAGCAATGGAGACTTCATGACTCAAACCACTGATGGAGCGTTTAAGCTGATTGAGAACATGGCTGCTAGCTCAGCTAATAAGAAAGAGGAGAGTGATTGCTCCATGAAAGGGAACAGTTCTGACACCCAGAAAATAGATGAGCTGACTGCCAAGGTTGATCAGCTACTGAAAAACAACCAAGGGCATGTCTTCGGCATGGAGCAAGCTACGGCCGGACATATTCAGAACCAGAACAAGCGACAACCGCAGAGCAATCAGCAAGTTGTTCCAGCTAACGAGAACAGTCAACCAGATGAGCTGCAAAGTCTGGGTATGATGATGCAACAGCTGTTGCAGGGTCAGCAGGTTCAGGCCAAGGTGTTGAATCAGATAACCACAGAAATTGACACCAGGATGGGCAACATGTTCACTGAGCTGAATAACAAGTATGACAATCTTGCGATCCATATGAGAAAGATCGATGTTCAGCTTGCTCAAACAGCTGAGAGTGTCAAGAGGCAACAAGAGACGCTCCCTGAAAGAACTGATAAAAATCCTAGGACTGAGCACTGTAATGCAATAGAGCAGCCGTTCGCTGAGACTGCTCCAGGCGCAGAAGAGAGAGCAGAGCAGTCTGCTAGCTCTGGAGTGACTGCTCCTAGCGAACCTGCTGAGACTCCACCATCTCGAGTCTATGTTCCCAAGGTTCCCTATCCAATTCCACCTAGACATCTGATGGATCCCATTAGTGAAGAGCAGCTGATAGGTTTTAACAAGATGGTGAGAAGGCTTCCTAAAGAACTTGCATTTGAAGATGCTCTGCAGATTCGTCCATTGCTCAAGTTTTTTAGAAACTGTAGAGAGACTCAAGAGGAGATCAAGGTCCTCTATGCCAAAGCTCTGTCTACACCAGCACTGAAGGTATTGCCTAAGGTTGATGATCCTGGAAAGTTTGTTTTCCCATGTTCCATCGCAGGAACAACCTTCAAGGATGCTCTTTGTGACTCTGGTTCTTGTGTGAATCTCGTCTCAAAGGCTATTGTAGACGATTTGGGTATTGCTGATGTTGAGCGCTCTCAGCTGACCCTGACCTTTGCAAACTCTTCTAGAGCAGTCCCATATGGAACCATCCGCAGCCTTCATGTTCAAGTAGGGGAATGCATTGTTCCTGCTGAGTTTCAAGTTGTTGAGATGAACAAGGATCATGAGATGCCTTTGATATTTGGAAGGACATTCATGGCTACTGTTGGAGAAACCATCGATATGCCCAACAAGAGAGTCTGCTTCTCCAACATCAACAAGAAAGTTTTCTACAAGGCTGTACCCACCAGATCTTCCTCATCACACGCCTCTCGCATCTCAGTGTTTGATGTAGAAAAGCTGAAGGTTGTTCCAGAGAAGGAGCATGGTGATAAGGATGAGAGCAGGTTGTTATCTGATGAAGATCCTAACACTGGTCCTACTAAATTCAGAGAGAATTCAAGGGTGAAACAGAAAGTTCAGAAGAAAAGGGTCAAGGGTGATCCTATGATGACTTTGATACCTCGCTTGTGTGATGAGAAATCCATTGAGTATGAGGTAAAGTGCAAGGGTACCTTTAAACCTTTCTCTAAAGTCAGAGTAATGCTCACACATGAGCTGAGAGAGAAAGGAGAAGCTACTGTGAAAGGGTTGCTGAGCAGAGTTTTGAAGTTGAACATGTCTGATTGTGGAGCTTGTTTTGGAACAAGTCCTCCTGCTCAACCCGACTGATCCCAGTCACCAAGTCAAGCTAGAGACTTAAACCAAGCGCTTGGTGGGAGGCAACCCACTGGTACGTGTAAATATAACTTGCTTTTGTTTTTGTTTACTTATTTTCGTTTTAGTTTATTGAGTCTCAGGTCAAAAAGCAAAAAAAAAAATCCGAGATACTTCAAAAATTCTGGGTTGCAGAAACGGAACAACCTACCCCCCTGAAAAGAGCGGTTGTTCCAGGCGATCATCTGACGATAGAACACCCAGAACTTTCATGGAGCGCCTGCTCCACTCAGGTAAGTATCTCAACCCAAAAAAAAAAAAAAAATATTTATTCTTGTTTTCTCCTTCTCTCTGATTTATTTTCACACCAGGGACGTTGTGAAGTAAGTCTAGGGGAGGGTTTTCGTTGTTTACTAACTCGTTTCTTTCTTTTGTTTTTCTTTTGGGTCAATTTGAATCAGTTTTTATTGAGTCAGTCAAAACTTTGTGGGAATTAGGACCTTATTTTGTGTTGATCACTGACCACCTTGTGCTTTAGTTATCTTATTCAGTGACCTTAGCAGTGGCGAAAGACACACATGTGGACCTGGAACACCCTGACATATCTCACTTGATTCTCCAGAAGTTCTCAGCCGATCAGGTTACACTGGGTAGACTTAACTCCACCTTACTTGAACCTAATCTTAACTGAAATTCTTCTTGTTATGGGCATTAGATCAGGGAAACGAGAACACACTCAGGACTTCTTATCCTTTTTATCCATCTTGCTGATCCTGAGTGGCTAGCTCATCTTTAGCTAGTTCCCACCCTGCACCTTAGCCTTTATTCCACCTTCATGCATTTGTTTTTCAGTGTCATATGTGCAGATATGTGCAAAAAGGTCGGAGAGGAAAGGATCAACGCAGCCTCCTACTCGTTACTGCTCCAGAAATTATGGCAGAAAGGAGAACAAGCAGATTAAGGGAGCAACCGCTCCATAACCAATGAACTGCGCAAGAGCAGGGGTGGAGAACCAGGATGGTTGCGAAATCAGAACCACCAGTGGCACTCAGAACCATCATGTATGACCTCCTTCTTTGTCACATCACCATATCAGTCTTCAAAAAAAAAAAAAAAAAAAAAAAAAAAAACCAAAATAAGGTGATGGAGAAGGGGATGAGATCAAAGAAATATGAGCCACTGGAAAGATCGAGCAAAGGAGTGGGTACCAAAAGGAAAGTGGAATGCACAACAATCAGTTGCCTGTTCCGTCATCAGAACAGTCGCACCAGATAGAGCAAAAACGAGTAGAGGCTGTGGACATCAATGGATCTATCATCTCTTGTCATTTTGTGTGATATCCTGCATCCTCTTCAATGAAATGGTAGCCCCTAAACACTTTTAACTCCACCATTAAATAGCCTGTTCCACACCTAGACCGTCTACCCTGAATGATGCCTGTGATGAGAAGCTCACGCTACTCTTAAATGAATGTAGGGAGTTATGTCTCGATAGTATTGCTTTTTCAGGTTTGAGATGAAGAGTATGGAGCCGATTTTTGAACAGCAGTCAGTGGGGTTCCGGTAAAGGTGTGTTGTCCTAGTTTTACTGCTTGTATGGTTCAGAGATTCGTGGTTAAAGTATGGTTGCTGAGAATAGGAGAGTTCTCACACTTTCAAACCTTTCTCCTTGTTCTTGATACTTGACATTGTTTGAGGACAAACAAGGATCTAAGTCTGGGGGAATTGATATATGGTGTTTTATACATCTTGTATATATGCTTTTAAATTGGTTTTCAAGTCTTTATCGAGTCTTTCTAGTCCTTTTGGAGTCATTACAGGTCTGGAGTTGCATTGGATGGGAGATGGACCAGCTGGAACAAAAGAGGCAGAAAACAATGCAATTTGGTGGTTTTCACGCAGAACAGTCAGATAGCGGAGCAACCCGAGTGACTGTTCCGAGTGAGTGTTCCAGCGGCAGAGATTTTTAAGGAAACTACAATCATTACGGGATTTGCCCTAATTATCCCTATTTTCTCTCCCAGCCGCCTGTGGCTTTGATATATCATATTTTCTGTTTCTCTTTATCATACTACGCATTTTTCTTGGAGAAGAAACCAGACCTTAGAGTGGGAGACTTGAGATTTTGCTACTTTGTAAAGGGAGAAGGCCATCTCTCTCGATTTAGAGAAGAACCCCCTGAACCCTATTACTTTATTTCAGTCATATTTCATGTTGCTTTATATCTCTGTCTCTGTGTTTTCTTGCTCCATGGCTGAGTAGTCACCTTGCTTAGTCTAGGGTGTAGGGTGTTTAGATCCATGAGTTAAATACAAATAAGGATATATGTTTTGATTGTTTCTATTCATGATTGCGCTTACTGCCTGCATTAAACTAGCTACTTAGTGCATGATTCTAGGTTTAATCTAATCATCAAAAGTGTTTTAGGTTGCTAGAAATATCATGAATGGGCGATTTGTCCCTAACCAGCGAAAGTAGATGTTAGGGCAAATTGTGAACAAATCGAATCTGAACTTAATGTTTGTCTTCATATTCTAATCCAAACGACAGTTTAGGTGTTAGAATTGCTTGATAAAAGGGGAGACACCACGACAGTGGGTCAAACTTTATTTGTTTTTCGAGTTCTAGACTTGTTTGAATTGTTCCTTGAATAGTTATTTGGCTCATGATCGTTTTGACACCGGATCCATCGCCCTAGACTTAGCATCTTTTATAATCTTAAACTTTAATTAATCTTGTTACTTGCTTTTTACGTTACCACAAACTTTAAAACCCCCATATTGTTTTAGCTTGATTCTGATCCCATAAAAATAAAGTGTAAGATTTGGTCTCTGTGGATTCGATCCTAAAGTGCTACATCGACATACCATTCGATTATGGTAGTGTGCACATTAGGTTATTTGGTGTGCGTATACACGTAATATCACAGCTTGAGAATTTTTTTTCAAAGGGAGACAGGTGTCCAAATTTGCCCACTCCTTCCTAACGATGTGGCGGCAGGAAAAGAGAGAAAAGTATGTTTTATTGTTAAAGATACATAAGTTAATGTAGCTACCGAAGATTAAGTGGTTTGTGATGGTTTTGTAGATCTAATTTATTGGACCAATCGTGTGTGTCCGGTTTAATTTAAATGCAAAACTCTGTGTTTAATACCAGTGGCATGAGAAGGTAATTTTTGTGGAAAAGTCAGGGCTAAGTACAAAATGTACTCCCCTTTTAATAGATTAGATAATTACCGGATTATATGTTAGTGGATGAAGCTTTTAAGATATACTAGATCATTTCTCCGCGCTACCCACAGATAATATATTTAAATTTGTTACATTTATCATTTTTATTTGTATGTGAATTTTTTGTATATTAAATTATATATAACTAATTTTTAAATTTGATTTTTTTTAATATTTTTAGTTTGAAGTAAGTATTTCTATTATATGTCACACAATTAACTAATAAAATACGAAGAATCAAGTCCGAGATTTTAGAGTTATGTAAAAAAAATATAATTATGTATAGAATATAAATTATCTTAGTTTAAAAGATCGGAATCTCATCTCGAATAAATTCACGAAAAGAAAAAGTACTTCAATAACCTACTTAAAATATAAAACCTCCTTTTAAAAAAAAGCGTACTTAATAATATTTTTTACGTGTAATAGTTGAAAACTGACAATTGAATATCGATCTAGAATATTATTTTAATATATCTAATGGTAAAATATTAATTGTAATAAACAAATTTTGAATTTTGTAATATTACATGAATTAGAAGTCTTTAAAATCTAAAATCTATTTTATTAACATAATATATTTTTTATTCATTTATTATTTTGACGCTACAAAATATTGCTTTAGTTTTATTTGTTTATTATTGTTTTAATAATTTACTTTCTTTTTAAGTAATTTTAAGATTATCAAGAATATAATATATTTAAAATTATTTATTTAAATATATCTAAATATGATGTCTCATTTTTATGTGTGTTTGCATTGAGCATATTTAATTTGTAGTTTGTATATTTAATAACACCTTATTGTGTGTCGTTCTATGGTTTTAATAAATGTGTTGTCATTTCATTTTTATTACTACTAACATGATTTTTTAGTGATCAGTGATAATGTATTTTTAACGTTATGTATTATATTTTATCGTATATTTTCTAACTCTTCTTGATGACACTTTTTTAGAATCATTTTAATTAGATAATAGGTTTAAAGATGTAAATAAAATTGTGTATGTTGTAAATTTAGATTTTTTAGTGTAAGTGAGCACTATCAATTATGGAAATTATATTATGATTTTATTTTACTAAATCTTTCTTTCTGTGTATATTTTTTGTTTTATTTTTTATTTTTACAATTTTATTGCCTTATTCTTTAATTAAAGAGAATTGCTATTTCCAATTTTTGTTTCATATAGCTTAAAAGTCTTCGGTTGATTTTTGTTTATTTTATTTCTCCAATTACAATGTACAGTTCGACCGTTTCTTTTTTTTTGGGATCAAACTACTAATATCATCAGATGGAAAAGCTTAAACTCCAAGGATGGAGTGAGTATTTGTGCTAGAGAAAATTGATTTAGACACTAATATAGTGAGATATTATAATATTAGAAGGTACGGAAACTCTTCTCTGTTGTCCTACGCTGGACATAATTAAGTTGTTGTCAATTGATTCTATATTTGTGATAACTCGAAATACATTTTTATGTTTTCCTTACATCATCCTTAATTGATTTACGGTTCGACCATTTCTAATATACTGAGAGTAACATAATATTAGATGTTGATTATCTCCTTTCAATTAGGAATGCACAGAATGAAAGAAATTTAAGGTGAGACGACTTTACAATTTTGTCCTCATATCTAAATATAGTTAGTTTATAGATTATTCTATATGTTTCAAATGTAATCAGTTTTAATTAAAATATGTAATATTTAAAAGTTATTACTTTAGAAAACAGTCATTTAATATATAAATTTAATCAATTACACAGTAATTTACATAATTTAATTTACACAATATCCAATAAATATAAAGTTACATTGAAATATAAAAACAATTTATATAGTGAAACAAAAAATACTTTTAAACCATTATATTATAAAACAAAGAGAATATTCAAATTATATTGAAACATTAGAATAGTAAGAATCAGAAAAACTGAAACCGATCATTTATGTCGGCCATGCCTTAGACCATCTCCAATGTATTCATCTATTTTTTCTCTAAAATAGAGGAATTTCATAATAGAGATGAATTTGTCTCCGATGTATTTTTCTATTTCTTCTCCTGAAAAAGAATATTCTTGATATATTCTTTTCTAAGTTTACAAATAATACTTTTTATTTGTGAAAGTTGAAAACTAACCCAATTTATTTTAGTATTTTATAAAATTATGATATTATTTACGCTAAATATTTCTTTACAAACTGTTATGTAAATAAAAAGTATAATTATATTTATATAAATAATATATTTCACTAAAAAAATATTTTCGGTTATAATTGTTTAAGTAAAAAGTTAAAGGATCATTTTGTAAAAAACAAATGAAGAGGTGACATGGCAAAAATATAATTTTTCATTGGCCGATTATTTTTGTCTACGTGGACACTCTATGTAAGGTTTATATCCTCCTTTTATTACTCGCTTGATTATATAATTGAATTGTTTTTATTAACATCGAAATTTGCTGTGATGTGATTTCTAAGAAAATATGTGGATTTCAGAATATGTCCAATGAAATTAAAAGTCTTTATTATTGTTTTAAAAAAAAAGAGAAATTCAAAGTAAAAAAGAAGACTTGGTCATGTTGTTGGCGTTGAACGTTTATTAAGGCTCAAATTCAATTACTTATGGAACTCGTAAACTGGATTGTCAGCAAAATCATGGACATGCTTTTTGTTCCTCCAAACCCGATTATGTGATCTTCTCATGTAATTTCCTCCACCTTCGATTATTTTTCTTATTCTGATAATCAACAGTTTATTGAATTGGAAAATGTAAAGCTTAAGTTAATTTAACAACAATTTATGTGTAGAATGAATCATAGACTTTTTTAAATGTTGACAAAAAAAATATAACAAACATTGTAATTAATATAATGACAATTAATTACAGAGGAGATCTTATAGGAGCTGACATTCGTAGGATATATTATTAGTTTACCAAGAGATAATGACGTCTCTTTGTGATTTTGTATAGAAGAAGGTGAGAAACCAAACCACTATATATAGTGGCCTTTGAAGACTTCTTTGTCAAACTCAAGTTCATACTTTTCTCTCAAAAGCGTGTTCTTGCACGATAACAAACATATCAAAAACTTTTGTGTTTTACTAAGACTTTTCTCGTAAAACTTGTAAGAGATGGACGAGGAAATGAATCAAAAACTGGAATGGCTCGAAGCTCAGAAGATAGAGATAAGCGTTGACCTCTTTGCTGCAGCCAAACAACAGCTTCAGTTCCTCGCAGCTGTTGACCGGAACCGTTATCTCTTCGATGGCCCTGCACTCGAAAGAGCCATCTACAGGTGCATCTTTCTTTCTTTCTTTGCATCATATTCAAAAACCTAGGGATAGTTTCACAGAGTGTAGAGACTTGGTGTCCAAGTTAGGGCTCTTGTTTCAAATTTGATGATATTGTTATTGTCGTTGTTCAGATACAAAGCTTGTTGGCTTCCTTTGCTAGCTAAATACACTGAGCCCTCTTCCATCTGTGAAGGACCATTAGTCCCTCCTCTTGACTGTGAATGGGTTTGGCATTGCCACAGACTCAACCCGGTAAAAATCTTGAAATCCACATCTCACTTCTTGATTCAATACCTATTAGGCTAAAACCTCTGTTGACTAATCATCCAGGTGAGGTACAAGACTGACTGCGAGGAACTCTATGGGAGAGTCCTCGACAACTCTAACGTCTCATCTTCCGTTAATGGAACCTCCAAGTCACAAACTGAAACTCTATGGAGGAGACTCTACCCTACAGAGCCTTATGACCTTGACTTGATCAACAAGACAACCTCAGAAACAGAGAGAAAACACACCACCACCACTTATGATCTTGTTTCAGCTGTCAAGAGACAATCTCCGTTCTACTACCAAGTCTCAAGACCTCACGTAGACAACGACGTCTTCCTCCGAGAAGCTGTGGCTAGATACAAAGCCTTCCTCTACTTGATCAAGAGAAACCGAGAAAGATCGGTTAAGCTTTTCTGCGTTCCAACTTACGATATCGACCTAATCTGGCACACGCACCAGCTCCACGCTCTCTCTTACTGCAAGGACATGACGAAGATGATCGGTAAGGTCTTGGAGCATGATGACACGGACTCTGACCGTAGCAAAGGTAAGAAGCTGGATACTGGCTTCTCTGGAACTACTGCTATGTGGGAAGAAACGTTTGGTGCAAGGTACTGGAAAGCTGGTGCTATGAACCGAGGTAACACCCCAAAGAGGGTTACAGCTTCTCCTTGTGGTTTCTTGGGGAAGAAGTTAATAACTGCTGAAGAGGATGTAATGGTGATACAATCTCCAGAGGTGGATGTTATTGAGGTTGTGTTGGAGATTGTTGGTGTTAAGAACTTGCCAGATGCTTATAAAGGGAAAGTGTTTGTTGTGTTTAGTAAAACACAACCTGATTCGTTGTTTAACGCTGAGCGTAAGCTTAGTATTTTGTCCGAGTCTTGTGGGGAGAAGCAAGTCGCTATGTTTAAGTGTGAGCCTAGAGGAGAGCTTAGGTTTCAGCTAATGTCTTCTAAGTCTAAAGCCTTAGGGTTTGTGTCTTTGTCTTTGTCTGAGTTTCTGTTTCCGGTTAGTAGACTCTCTGTTGAGAAGTGGCTTGAGTTAACAACACCAGCTAAAAGAGGAAAGGACCCCATCTCTCTGCGAGTTGCTGTCTCGTTTACTCCACCAACTCCTAGTCCGACTGTTCTACACATGGTTCAGACAAGACCTTCACTGAAAGACTCTTGTTTCTTCCCTCTTGTCGGAAAGGCACGTCTTGCTAAGGTGTTTACACGCGTTGTAGATGAATCCGAGACAGAGGTGATGAGTCTTCAGATGAGAAACTCTAGCGGTGATACAAGACAAGTGATTGGTGAGAAAGGGAGTGGTGAAAGTTTGGTGATGGCAGAGTATGATGGGAGTTATTGGTCTTTGCTTGATTGTAAATGGTCACTTAAGAAGATAAGGAGTTGTGAGAGAGATGGTCCTTTGTTTGAGATTATGGGTGAGAGAATGGTGAGAGTTTACTCAGGGAGGAAGCTGGAGTATGAGCCAAAACATTGTGCAAAGCTGAGAAGTGAGCAAGATTTTTTCATGACTGCTGTTGAGTTCTCAAAGATACATCCTTATGGTAAAGCTATAGGGCTGCTAGATTTGAAAACTGGTTCTATTGAGGTAAAGTCTCAAAACGCACCGTTTTGTTTACTTGTGAGTTAAAAAGGTTTTTATATATTTTGATATGCATGCAGGCAAATGAGAGATGGTTTGTTTTGCTTGGAATAGTATCTGCTTTCATACTCAGTGATCTTCTCAAGAAGGAAGGCTCTTTAGACAAAGTGAAAGCTAATGTAATAAAAGAGGAGACTGGAGTTTTGACTGATCAAGTGAAGTTAGAAGAAGAAACAATGATGAATTTGGACGTCACTACTCCAGTTTTGGAAGCAGCTGAGAAGGTAAATGGTGGTGCTAAGTGCTATTCTAAGGAGCTTAATGCTAGCGGTGGCTGCGGTGTTGGTTGTGGTGTAAAAAGTGGGAACATTACTGAAGAAGAAGGTGGTCATTGTGGTGGTTGTGGTGGTAGTGGGTGCAGTGGAGGCGGTGGAAGATGTGGTGGGATGACGAAGATCAGTGGCTGCGGTGGCGGCTCATGCGGTGGCGGTTCCTGCGGTAACTGCAGTGGAGGATGTGGTAATATGATCAAGAGTAATGCTAATGAAGATGTTCGAGTAGCAGCACCAGAAGCTCTAACGACGCCGTTACAGTTTGATTATTCAACTACACAAGAACCATATTAAGTTACATGATTACATCTATGTAATATTAATAAATGGACTAAAAATCTAATAAAACTAAAATGAGAGATGATGTTTTTTCTTTGTAACATTCTACTCCTTTGTTTCATAATATAAGTAATTTTAGATATTTGTATTTGTTTTAAAATATAAATTATTTTCATATTCCTATGTAACTTTTGAATCTATTAGAAATAATGTTACCAATCAAAATATACACACTTATTTATGATTGGTTTCAGTTATATTTAATACATATATTAAATGATATTTTTTTAAAGTAACAATTTTTTTGTGTTTTAAATTTTAAACTACCTACATTATGCAAAATGGAGTTGTTTTTTTTTTTGTCAACATGAAAATGGCGTGATATAATAATGTAGGTACACATGTCTCGGCGATACACATGTCGTGAACCAGATAATAGCCAACTTCTTGTACAGTCAAGCAACATGAAAATCACGATACACATGTCGTGAACCAGATAATAGCCAACTTTTTTTTGTCAAAATGTACGGAAATGTAAAGAATCTATTAATATATAGAAAGTTGAACAAACCAAACACGTAGCAAAACACAAACCCATTTCAAAAATGCAACTGCCTACACCTCAGGATGTCAACATCGGTGGGACAATAAGGACACTTGAAAGAAGACTTCGCACCATTCTTCGACATCTTGTTGATCGTCTGCTTACACAGCACGTGACCACACGACATCATCATCGGAGGATTCTCATCGCTCGCCTGCTCCTTAGAGACAGGACACACAAACACCGAGTGAAACTGAAACTCCTCGGACAGCTCCACGGCCACAGGAAGCTGCTCCATACTCTGCCAATCAACCTTCTTGCTGCTCGCCGTCACGTTCATGTACTTCAACAGCACAGGTAAAGCTTGCGTCCCCGCCGTTAGCGTTATGCTCAACGCACTTTCAGATGGTTCGCCGAGTAGGATGTTGCAGTACTGTCTCGTCAGCTCTCTCGCTGCTTTGTCCCATCGAGAGGGAGAGAGGAGTTTAGAGTACGGCGAGTGTTCGAGGTTTTTACTCCATAAGAGAGAACAAAAGAGCTTCTGGATCTCGTAAAGGGAGCTGCTATCAGCGTATCCCGCGATGTGTTTCCTCGCGTAGTTGATAGCTTCTTGGGAGTTTTGGGACTCTTTAGCTATCTCCAGGAAGCGTAAGCTGTGAAGCTTCATCTCTAAATCGGATCTTGTTTGCTTTAGCTTCTCTGAGTTTGAGGCTGCCCAGTTAAGAGCTGGTCCAAGCTCTCTCTTCTCCATAGCGTCCACTATCTGATGCATTTCGACGAAAGACTGTCTTGTGGAGCACTCAGATTCATCACCAGTCTCGGCGAGGAAGCAGTCGCCGATGTCGAACATTCCTTGACGGTACAAGAAGTTGGCTATTATCTGGTTCACGACATGTGTATTGAACTCGATGTTGTGTCTGTAAGCCTTTGATATGTCGGAGTTGAGTTGCTTCTCGAGGAATTTGGGGTACTTGGTGAGAGCAACGTCAAGCTGATTCTCCATGAACGTTTTCTTCACATCGGCGAGGATAGATCTGTGATCGAACTGTGGTGGTGCTTCCTGTAATATGCTCAAGGCCTTGTCGAGTTCTTGAGAGAGCAGCTGAATAATCTCGTGTGTTTTGGTGTATGAGAGTTTCTGCTTGTTTGCAACGCGATCAAACGCGTCCTTAATGCTCTTTAACTCCATTAATTAAGTGATATAGTGCCTGAGAGATAATACAAACGGTTCCGTAATAAACAGATCAGACCAAGAGGATTCCAGAATCTCGGAACATAAATCAATAATCTCCGTCGGTTTCTGACTAACGATTTTTCACGAATCTTAACATAACAGTTACAGAAGGACGAAACCGTACCTGGTGACGAGAGGTTTGAAGATGAACCGCCTTCGCTTGTCGCCCGGAGGAACCCGATTTCGTTTATTTTTCTTTGTCGGAAGATGCTCTTTTTATTTTCTCATCCAGCCCTGGGCATCCGGGTCTTCGGATCGGGTTCGGATCGGGTATTATCGGATCCAGGTCCTAGCAATTTAGACCCATATAGGTACTTATAACTTTTCGGATCGGTTCCGGGTCGGGTCTTATCGGGTCCGGATCGGTTCGGGTCTATAATTTCAATACCCGTAAAATACCCAAAATTTTTCATATGCTAGGACCTGAAATAGACCCGAAGTACCCGAACTGGATCCGAAAACTCTAAAAATACCCGAAGAACCGAAAAAATACCCAAAAATTTATCCAAAATCAGATCCGAAAATCCAAAACATATCCGAATTTTACCCGAGTACCCAAATTATATTTTCTAAAAATCTAAAATTTCACCAAAAACCTACAATTATACCCGAAAATCCAAACCCGAAACTTTAAAAAAAATCCGAAATATCAAAAATATACCCAATCACCCAAATATACCTAGTATATACAATTATTTTCGGGTACTTCGGGTACCCGAATGGGTCTCGGGTAGGACCCGGACCCGAACCGAGACCCGCGGATCCAAAAAAAAAAATCAATAGGTACTTAGCATGGACCTGGACCCGGATCCGAACCTGTATTTTCGGGTCGGTTCCGGTTCGGGTCTTGGGGTCCGGTTAAAATGCCCTGGCCTACCTTACACTATTTTGTCTTGTACGGGAAACGACGGCGTGCGGTGCAATTGGTAATGAATGAATCTCATCCGTTGGATTTGATCAAAAAATTTATTTGTGTGTGGAGCACGTCATAGATGATTATGATGTTTGGGTTCTGAACTAAGCCCATTAGGCCATTACATATTTGTAAAGAGGGAAAAGAAGCCCAAAGTCATTGAGACTGTTTAGCTTGACAATAAGTGTTTTTTTTTCACTTGCTAATGTTGGTTGTCTGGACTCCGGATGTTCGGATACTCTTCGGATTCAATTCAGATTTTTTGTCTATCTGAGAAATTGTGCCCAAAATCACTTAAAGGTTAAAACTGGAAAAAATCAATAATAGAAAATAAAATATAAAGAAATATTTTTTTTTTTTTTTGTCATCAACAATACAATACTGACTCTGTAAACCAAACCGGGTAATCTTCATCCATGTGAACGACGAATCTTCATCCATGTGAACGACGAAAGACGATTGCTTTCTAGCACTGCGTGCTAGACTATCCGCCTTTGAATTGTGCGTTCGTGGTACATAGATAAGCTCTGATCGGGTGAAACTCTCTTTCAGGATCTTGATATCATCCAAATAATTTGCAAAAGGTGGCCATTCTTCTGGTTCCGAAACCATCTTCACCAATTGAGAACAATCTGTTGCAAACGTGACCTGAAATTGACGTAAATTCCTCATACATTCCATTGCCCATAGTAGCGCTTCCATCTCCGCATGAAGAGGCGAAAGACTAGCCCGAACATTCCTCGCCCCCAACAATCCATTAAAACCTTCCAAAGTACTAAGCCAACCTTGCCCTGAAAAAGTAACCCCCTCTTTCCACGAGCCATCTATGAAACACCATCTTCCTGGGATCGACGGCAATATCATATCTATTATTGGTGGTGGCATCCTCTGGTCATTCACAACTTGTGCCTCAGCCCACAATGTCGATTCTGTTTCCGCCAATTTAAGCGTATCCATAGGGTCCATATCCAAATTGCTGAAAACTTTATTATTCCTAGCTTTCCAGATGTACCATAGTATCCATACAAACTGGTGATCCTCCATCTGTGGTAAAACTCTCCAGAATAGATGATTCATGTTTGTGAAGAGAGAACTTGTTGGGAAAATAGTTGGATTTGATGGTATCTTCGAAAGAGCCCAAACTTGGAGAGCTGGAGGACATTCAAAAAACACATGATTTATTGATTCCTCAGGAGCTCCACATCTTGCACAACAAATATCCCCTTGAATCCCCCTTGCTTGTAAATTCTTCCGCACTGCTATACACCCTGTCACTAGTTGCCATAGGAAATGTTTTAGCTTTGGCGAACACCGTATTTTCCAGCAGAAAGCCTTCAATACATCCACTGTGGGACCAATCAGTATTGGTACTCTTTCTCTATCTGGATAAATCCGCTCTACCTGATATCCTGATTTGACCGTATATTTTCCATTTTTTGTAAAGTGCCATCCATCTCTATCAACCCGCTGAGTCCTGCTTAGGGGAATACTTTCTATAAGTTTCGCATCCTGAGGGTCCACCAAAGCCTGAATTGCGTCTGAATTCCAAGTACGCGAGGTAGAGTCAATGAGGGACTCTACTGTAAGGTCCGGGTATAAATTATGTTGATTTTTATTAGCTGGTCTCGGGCGAGTGGTTGGGAGCCAAGGTCATTCCATACGAATATAGAAGACCCTGATCCCACCCTTTTGATTAGTCCTTTACTAACCAGAGATCTAGCAGAAATAATACTCCGCCAGCCGTATGACGGAGAATATGAACGAATCGGTTCCAAGGGTGAAGCATTCCTAAAATACCGACCTTTGAAAACTCGAGAAAATAAGGTGTCTGGCTTCTCTATTAAACGCCATAACTGTTTACCAAGCATCGCTGTGTTGAAATCAGTGATATCTTTAAACCCCAGACCTCCATCCTCTTTGTCTACACATACCTTGTCCCATGATTTCCAGTGTATGCCTCTTGTACTTCCCCCTGGACTCCACCAAAATTGTGATACCGCGCTTGTCAGTTTTTTCACCGTTGCTTTAGGCAATCGATAGCAGGACATCGTATGATTTGGTAATGCCGTAATCACTGTTTTAATGATCACTTCCTTTCCACCTTTTGTGAAAAACTTGAAAGTCCACCCATTGACTCTATTACTTAAACGATCTTGTATAAAGTTGAAAACTTGAATCTTTGATCCCCCCAGATTTTCTGGTAAACCAAGGTATGATCCCATTCCTCCAAGATTCTGAATACCCAAAATATCCCTTAATTCTTGTCTGACAGATTCTTCAATCTTATATCCAAATTGAATGGATGACTTATCAAAATTAATTAGCTGCCCTGAAACTGCCTCATATTCTTTTAAAATCTGAAGAATAGTTTGACACTCTTCCTTTTGAGCTTTACAAAAAAAAAGACTATCATCCGCAAAAAGCAAATGAGAAATCGATGGGCAAGCTCGAGCCACCTTCATTCCCGAAATTTGTTGCCCTCTCTCTGCCTTTTTTATATTTGCAATTAAAGCCTCAGTGCAAAGAATAAATAAGTAAGGCGATAAAGGATCTCCTTGACGTAAACCCCTATGTGGAACAATGAGGCCACGTGGTTGACCATTTATAAGAACCCGATATTGAACCGATGAAATACATTCCATCATCAATTTAATCCAATGAAGATCAAAACCCATTTTCTGCAATAAAGCCTTAATAAAATCCCATTCGACTCTATCATATGCTTTGCTCATATCCGTTTTTATTGCCATATACTTTCCTTGACATGCTTTATTGGTCCGCAATCCGTGAAACATTTCCTGGGCGATAAGAATATTATCAGAAATCACTCTTCCTGCCACAAATGCCGATTGAGTTTCAGATATGAGTAAGGGAAGATAGATTTTCAATCGCTGACACAAAACCTTGAAAATGATTTTATATCCGACATTACAGAGACTGATTGGCCGCAGTTCTGTCATCCTTGTAGGTCTCTCCGTTTTTGGTATCATACAGATATTAGTAATATTTAATCGTGCATCCATTGCCCCCGAAACCAAAAAATTATTCACCATCTCGACCAAATCATTCTTAATAATATGCCAGGAGTGTTGAAAAAATAATGTTGTCATGCCGTCCGGTCCGGGCGCTTTTTCTGGGTGCATCATAAACAAAGCCTCCTTAACCTCCTCCTCTGTCGCCATCCTTAATAGACGTTGATTCATCTGAGGAGTGATACCCGGTGTAATCTCTGTCAGGAAACTATCGAATTCCGATGGAGAGGTGGTACTAAATAAATCTTCAAAATAGCCTACTGCCACCTTTTCCACACCATTATCCTCTGTAATCCAATTCCCATTAGCATCATGTAGTCCTACAATTCTATTACGGACCCTCATTTGCTTAGTCAAAGCATGATAAAATTTTGTGTTAAGATCACCAGAAGAATACCACATGTTCCTACTTTTTTGGTGCCAATAATCTTCTTCATCCTTGTATGCGTCTTGTAATTTCCTAGACACCTCCAAAATATCCTCTTGAGATCTGTTATTATCCATTTGTACCTCTTCAAGTGCCTGTTGTAGCTCATTTATTTTTTCTTTTCCGTAGGGTGGATTATTTTTCCGCCATTTAGCAATTTCATGACGACAATTACTAATTTTTCCTACGATACTCTCTGCTCCCCTCCTGATCTTCCTTCGCTATGGTCTAGCCAACCCATTGTTATTGATTCCAGGAGACCCGCTTGTCCAATCCACCTCTTATCGAACCGAAATTGTCCTTTCCTTCTGGGAACTTTATCTTCTAAATAAGCCACCACTGGCCGATGATCAGAAGCCACCATCCCAAGATACTCTGTAAAGGAACATGGAAATAGAGTATGCCACTCTTCATTTGCTAGAGCACGGTCCAATCGACATCTAACCATCACTGCCCCTTTCCCTTTTCCTCTTCTCCCTTGCCAGGACCATTTATTTCCTTTAGCCGGAAATTCTAGTAAACCACTATTCCTTATCATGTTATTGAAAGGGATAAAAGAATCCGCACTCCTTATAGACCCTCCATCTTTTTCATGATTTCCAGTAATCTCGTTGAGATCACCAATAATAAACCAGGGTTCAGACCTCGCCAGTCCATATCTAGTTAACCGTTCCCACACGTGTATAAAGAAATACTAAAACATAAAATTAAGACAACAATTTTGGTATTTTATGTTTCGGTGTTGTTTCTTTGCCTAGCTAGCTTTCGCATTGCTATGAAGTTCTTCAACACACCTGACAAAAAAAATGGTCTTCAACGCTTTCGACTGTTATGTAAGTTATTTTTGTTTTTAACTAAGTGATTAGAAAATAAAAAGAATACCACGTTTGCACAAGAGACATAAGACCATTATTAACCACATTCTCTTAGCTAGGGTTCTTAGCTTCGGATAAGAGACGATTCTTAGATTTTCTTAGATTTTAACTAAGAAAAGTTAAGAACCTTCTCTTAAATAAGAAATATAAGAGCCGTTTCTTAGCCGAAAAGTGTAAAAAAAAAAAAAATCAAATCATGAGTTAAGAACTCCGGTTAAGTGACCGGGGTTAATCAGCAAGTCATGTCCACATGTGTCTCTCTTGAAAATTGTTTAGCTACCATATATACAAACAATGATATTTCAATATTTTACCTAGAGTTCTGAAAGAAAAATAAAAAATTAGTATAGATCAAACAATACTCAGATGATGAAGATAAATCCAATGTTTTGAGAAAAAAGATTGAAAATTATACATTTGTGATGAGACATTTAATTTATTTGCACATAAGCAACTCCAACAAGTTTCTTGATATGTACTTTGGTTGATCACTTGAGTTTGGACTCAAATAACAGAATCAATATACATACACAAGCCCATATATAGGATATTGTTGCAAGTGGTTGTCTTTGGATTGCTACTGTTTTGAATCGTAATTTCTATCCACATAAGACGTGACCACACGAATAAAAACTTTCCTTGCTGATAATTGTATTTGCACTAGGTGTCTTCCTGAACCATGTGCAGTAAGAAGTTTTTTAAATCTAATGTATATTTTAAAATAAATTTATTAAATATTATATATTTTATTATTTTCTTACTAATATTTAATATAGATTTGATATATATTAAATCAATTTGCATAAAACTAATAAAAATTGTATAATTATCAAATTAGCTTAAACAATATTTATAAAATTTGTAGATGTATAAAAAACTAATGATTTTACGGTTAGATATTTAATTTTTTTTTTAAATGGTAGAAATTTTTGAAAGTTTTAGTAATACAAATTGTATAATTATACAAAAATAATAGCATTTCAAAATTTGAAAAAAAGTTTAAAAATGTAATTTAAATGTATGAGCTATTACCATATTTAAATGTATGAGCTATTACCATAGCTAATACAAATGTATGAGCTATTACCATATTTAAAAAAAGTTTACCAAAAAGAAATATCAATATTAAATGTAATATATGAATTATTACCATATTCTAATAAGTTTGCCAAAAATATAAATCAACATTAAATGAAATTATCCATGTCATATTTTTCCGAAAGTCATGTCATCAATTTGAGTAGCCGTTTCATATTTATTTTGTGAAATTGATTGTAAAGAGTATATGTGGCAAAATCACAGTATCGTGTTCTGCGTTCATCTATATTACAGCTCTTAAGTGTGTTAAAAAAAAGTGATATACTTATCTTTCTTCTTTCTTTTTCCTATCGATCGAATTAATGTAATATATTATAAGGCACCATTACGGTTGATTTAAGTCTGAAAATGTGTTCTGAAGACTCTTTTGGTTCGTCAACAAGTTTGTTAGGTGAAAAGAAAAAGTGAGGATTAGGATGAAACAATGCTATCGAATCCATAGCAAATCCATTAATTATAGGGACATTTGCTATAACCAACCCAAGTCAAACCTAAAAGTGTATTCCATTTTCAGTCAAATACAAAACCAATTTAAAAAAATGGTAAAAGTATTATTTAATCTTTATGACCAAACAAAAATAAATAAATGTATTTTACATTTATGTCCTTCATAAGTCTACACATAACAGAAAGAAGTCTACATACATGTAGACTTCATACAAAGTCTACCTTGTAGACTTATTATATAGTCTACATTTTAATGTGATCTAATAATTTAATTTTAAAAATGTATAAAAATATTTGTTGTGAAATTTTTAGTTAACCTTCAATATAAGGGTTAATATGAGGTTTATAAATTAAAAGTTTATATAATTTAACAATTTAAGAGAATATATATTGATTTGGTAACCATGTGTTAGAACATTGGTTATGGTATAACAACAAAAAGTTCTAACATGTTATGTCTATAAGGGTTAGATTCATAGGGTTAGATTTTAGATTGAAATTTTTTTATTAATTTAAATTTGTATATTAGTGTTGAGTAGTTTATATTTTGCAAATTTTGATATTTGATACAATTGTTAGGATTTTTTTGATTATCAAGCAAATATTTAAGGTTTGAGATTTGTGGTTTAGGGTTTCGTAAACTTACAATAAAGTCTACTTCACTGTAGACAATTTTTTCAGTCTACGTTAATCCGTTTTACAGAAAATATTATTTTTAAATTAAATTTAGTTTTTTATGAATAAAAATGTGAAATCATATATTATAACTATTAAAAAAGAAATTTAGTAAATCATATATTAAAATTATTAAAACAATAAACTATTAAAAAAATTAAGAACAAAAGAAATTTAAATCATATACTCCGAAAATTTTACTTAAAGTCTACTATGATTTTTTTGAATACTTAAAAATAATAAAAGATAAATATCAAAAAAATCATAGTAGACTTATTTACAAGTCTACCAAACCGAAAATAATTTAAGCTAACCAGACTTTAACCAAAATAGTTTAATTTAACCAAACTTAAACCATGAAAATTTTAACCTAACCGGATCACGTACCCCACATATAAATACACTTTCTTTTGTGAAATTAGGTTAAAATCACAAAACCTAGCGTCGTTTTTCTCTCCGACAAGGCGATTTCCGGCACGATTTTCGGCACGATTTCCGGCGGTCTTCAAGTAGTTTCCATCACCGTCCCGTCGTCGCTGCAACATCTTCCCTCTGACAAGGTCTGTTTGATGTCTATTTTCAGAACTTCGTCGGAGTCATGTCGTTGTTGTTGTCGTGTCGGTTGTAGTCGTTGTTGTCGATTTCGTAGTTGTTTGTTTGTTAAGTAACCTTTTAATTTTCTTTTGTTTCAGATCTGGTTAGTTTCACGGCGAGCAGTGCTTCTGGTCTCAGATGGGGGAGATGTTGAAAGTATCAATGTTGTTTCAGCGAATCATTAAAGATTCCAGAGGGCCACCCCGAAGACAACTCATCACAAAGATCTTGTAAGTTTAGCTCGTAATATTCCCTGAACTTGATAGTTCATTATTAGAGTTTTCTGAATTTTCTAGTTTGGGTTGCACTTGCAGGTTAGCTTCTCAGCTCTTGGCATGGCTCGGTCTAGGTAGGTTTCACTTTACGTTTCTCTTAATCTGACAAAAAGATTTGAAACTGTTTTTGTTTGTTTGTTTCTTTAACAGACGTTTAAGAGAGATTCTCCACTGGTTGTTGATATGACAACATCAATCATGAAACTCTGAGACGAGAAAATTGCAAGACGGGTGGAAGCTTTGTATCCGAGTATGCAGACCATGTATATATACTTCTCAAATGCAGCATATGAAGGTATGCAATTTCATTGCTACGAAAATTATAGTGCAAATTAATGTTGTTGTGGCTGGCTTAACACGGCCTATGCTGAGCAATTTCGTTGGGAATGATGCCTAATATGTAACCGTGCTACAGGATATTGCTGGTACTTTGGCGGCAGAAGATGCTGGCCAAGTGGCTAAGCTTCGATCAGTTCTGGAGTCCGTTGACCACAAAAGAAGAAAGGTACATCATCTCTCTTGTAAATAAATGATAAAGTTCTGAGGTTACTTTGATTGTTTTTGTATAGGTGTTCTTATGCTCATGGATTTAGTTTGCTCGGTTTATCAGATTTTACAATAAATGAGAGGTGATGCACATTTGCTTAACTTGGAAGAAGGCAGTCCTCCTATTCAACCCAGGTTCTTCAGCCCCATTCATCTCATAAAATGTGGAGTTAACACCAACTCAGAGCTAGTGATCAAGGCTGATGCACGCGTTCAAGAGCCCAAAGGAGGTGAACTTGAAAGAGTTTCCCAAGAGCTTCTGTTTTAGTAAAAGCATGAGCTACTCAAGGCTCTACAATTTGACGCATTGTGTATCTTATATATTATTTTCGGCGACTGGCCAAATTTGGCGCATTTATGCTACCTTTGGGGTCCATATCCATTGTGTGTATGTAACTTCACTTTGTATATTGCTATCATTCACAGATCAATAATTGTTTACTTTCACAGCCAGTTTTTGAATTGCTTCTCAAGTGTTAGATGATAACAAAATCTAGTTGCAGTAATAGTTTGATTATAAAATGGATGCCACCATTTAAACACACGTCATACGTAAGATGTGAATCCATTGTGTTTAGCAGTAAGGGTCTCAGACTTAAGTTCATGAAACCACCAAAGAGTTTTTCACCATTGATTCTTTGCAAAAGAAAAATTAAAGAAATAGATTGTAGTATACACTTATTAATTAACAACATATCAAAACCAAAATTTCATGTTTGATAAAATTATAAAAGTAGACTTACAAAGACGTCTACACTTATTAGCTAACTACTTAGTCTAAATTCATCAACCAACACTAGGCCATATGTACCGATTTGTCTATATCCTTTTGTTCGCTTTCGTTTCCATTTTAGGGTTTGACTTCAAAAATAATTATGCGCCCACGTTAACCAATAATACCTTCTGTTTTTGTTAAAGGTTGACCAATAATACCAATCCAGATAATTATCTGAATATCAAAAATAGTTTATCATGTATAAATCTCGAGAAGAAATGAGATTTTAGAGCATCTCCGATGTACATAGGAAAGTGTAAAATATTTTTTATAGAGGCAAATCATTCCTACATATAAAAACAAGACCAGAATATGAATTTATATAAAGCAAACTTAAAGTTTGGTTACATTTTATATTTGGAAATTTTATGGACAGGTGCCAGTCTTTTAGTTCACGTAGATCTAATTTTAGTCAATTTCACTTTAAAAAAATAGAATTACTTTGTATATAAAATAATTCTATTTTTATTATATCGACAAAAAAATTCTATTTTTATTACAAAGTTAGAATAAAAGAGGATTAAAATAGATTTTACTCTAAAAAGAAAAAAATACAGTATAATTCTAAAAACATAATATACCCTAATCATGGACATGTACTCGGAGCTTTTTGAAAAGGAATATTATGCAAATAGCAATTGCAATATTTTATTTTATTTTGCAGGAGCCAAGATGCCTTCTACCATGGAGCTGAGTAATGGAAGAGTCAAGGAGCGAGAGAGATTAGCCTATAGCATTTATTTATAATATTAAACTAGAACTTGATCTGCGCGCCAGCGCGTATATGAATTTTCAGTTTTTAATTATTTATTTTATTTAATGATGTATTTTTAATATTCGTTCATATTATATTCATTAAGTAAATATTTTTTTTTGCATCTTAAACTATCTATTTTTTTACGAATGTGTGATATCATATAAAAAATATAAAAATATAAAAAAATGAGTATAGAGTTAATTAGATAATTTTAAAAACAGAAATTTTTATTTCGTGTGCGATATCATATAAATAATGATCCGCCCAGTTAACAAAATCATGATTATTTTATGTGTAATTTTTTTTTATTTTGACCATTTCCATAAAACTATATTAAATTTTACATATTTTAATTAGAATATTTTTAGTATCCTTATCTTTTTATTTGAAATGCAACTCAATATTTTTTTAACAATTATAACAAAATATTTAAAAAATATTTTTAGATTTTGTTTGGAAAATATGAAAATTACATTTTAAATTAAAATTATCCTAAAATATGATAAGTTTTGATGTAAACGAAAACTCAAATTATGTCAAAAATAATGATATTCAATGACAATAACAATTTTAATTGATTATTTTTTTAAAAAATACATTTACAAAAATATTGTTTGAAAGAAAATTCATTTATCTTTCAAATATAAAATGAAAATATTATAATTAAATAATAAAAAATATAAATAAAAACCATAAATTTAGCAAATGACAACTGAGTTATATTATGCTAAAAAACTTTTTCTAACAATTTATCAAATGACAAATGAGTTATGAGCAAATAATACCATATAATTTTTAAAAACATAGCCATTCTTAAATATTTTTTGAATAAATAGTTATTTTTAAATTTAATCAACTGAAAATAATATCCGTACAATTGTGTGAGTCAAATTTTAGTTTTATTGATGCATGTTATATATTAGTGCTGCATGTTTTAGGTAATATTTTAATGATGCACGTTTTTTAAAATCTCCATTATTAAAATTATGCACGTAAAGATAACTCATGAGTTTTTTTGGTTGATTAAATGACATTATGTCCAAATTTATTTAAGGATATTTCATTAAGGTAATTGAAAAAGACAAACAATAAAATAGGAAGTTTAAATTCATTTAACCATATTTCATTAATGTAACTGAAAAGACAAGTAATAAATTAGGCAGTTTTATTCGTTTTAGAATATTTCATAAATGCAACTGAAAAAGACAAGAAAAAAATGGAATTTAATTAATAAATTAACAACATTTTCAAATGGGTACTTCTCTTTTAATAATATAGATTAATACTTAATTAATAGCCCACGTGCCTCTAATTTTGTTTTTTGTTTGGTTATTTCGTAAATAACCCCTATCTATATTTTGTATTTTTTTCTTTTGCAACTGAAAAACATATATATATTGTATAGAAATAATATAATCTTGATGAGCTTACCAAAGTAATGTGATATATGCAATTTTTTTTGTTTCAGTTTTTTTACTATATTCATCAGAATAGCACGCTTGCTCTAGACACCAGAAAGAGCTCATGAATATGTGCACATGCTCTGTCTCTCTTGGTAACTAATAGTCATTTCGTATCAGTTTAACTGGTGTTTAAAGATTTTGATTTTGTTTCAGAATAAGTGATGTTTTCACAATTCTACGTGGAATTTAATGTTATTTAAATTTTTTGACCAATTATAAAATACTGCATCTTTTTTTATTGGTTGAATTAGTTTTATTTAATGTTATTTTATGTAACAAAAACTAATTACATAAAAATTTGTATTTTCTTAATATTTGTGCAAAAACCTTAAACAACTCTTAAAATGATACAGAGGGAGCATTTATCGTATTGTTGTGATTTTATCTTATTGCAATTAATAAAAGAAGCATTTCAATAGTTTTATATTGAACCAAAAAAAGAAGCATTTCAATAGTTTATATTCGTAGATATCTTTTTTTGAGAAAAGTTTATATTCATAGATATTTAGATCAAACTACACTCAAGTGATAATTTAAATCAAATTTCAGAAAGTATTGCGAGTTAATTTGAGCACTAACGTTTTTTGGGAAATTTTTTATCAAAAATTTAGTTTGTAAGAAAGTATTGTTGTGATTTTATCTTATTGCAATTAATAAAAGTTAAAAATATTTATTTTATTTGGCTATGGCATGAAAACTTCTAGGCACGGCTATGTATATATAGATATATCTTAATTGTTAACATGTTATGAAACCCAAGAAAATGGGAGAAAACGGAATACTATTAGTATTGGGACTAAATTTTATATATGCAAATTAATCCATACCTGTATCTATATATATATATATGTAATTGCGTATATACAACTTCGCACACAAGCCCCAATACCTCTATCTCTCCGCTTCCAAGAAGGTGACTGAGTTTTAGTTCAACATCCTCCAAACTTCTTATTTTGAGATAACCTTCTCCACCAACTAATTTCGTTTCTTTAGAATTCAAGGAACCTAAATCACACCACTTATAAATGTTTCTTGATCTCGGTTTTTAAATCATATCATGTAATATGAAATAGCCAAGATCTATTAGTGTACATACATTTTTTGGTTGATACAAGTTCTTGTTTATAACTTATATACTAATTATGTTCATATTTCCTAATTGGAACATTTTCAGATTTTGATTTCCAGATAAGAAGATGAATATGTTCTCCACAAGATTGTTTTCTGACCAGGTATACATAAACACACAAACGTGCATGATATCTCTATATATGTCTGCATCTATTAAATCATCATATTATTTTTTGTTGTTGTGTTTTTTTTTTTTTTTTTTTTTTGAGAAAGGGCTATTTTTTTGTTGTTGTGGTGTTGATATAGGAATTAGAAGAAAATGGCATCATACAACAATATGGCATGAACACAATAATGGGAGAGATCCATGAAGCTCACCACACGCTTTCACACTCTTTTCCAACTCGTATGCTAACCACAAATGATCCTTCTTATGATGATTTGATCGATATGAAACCATCAAAGATCCTCGAGACAACTTACATATCACCAAAATTGCAACCACCACTCTCTTTTCCTATTCCTCCTTATTCAAAGCCTCATTTTCATCATCAGCCTTCCTCTAAAATTCTCTCTTTCGAGAATGCTACTCAAAATGTGATGGATTATGAGCTTTCTCCCACCTATCAAAACTCAATCTTCAGCCCCGAAGTTGAGGCTGAAGTGCCGCCAAATTGGATGAATGGGAAAGGGGCCAAGAGAGCTCAACCTTTGTATAAAAGCCAATCAAATGCTCAAGATCACATAATCGCCGAAAGAAAACGTAGAGAGAAACTTACTCAAAGATTTGTAGCTCTTTCTGCTCTAGTTCCTGGTCTGAAAAAGGTAAATACCACATCAAATCTCCCTTCTTGGTTTATCCCCCAAAAAAAAAAACGTTTTGTTTAATTATTTGAACTTATGTGTATAGATGGACAAGGCTTCTGTGTTGGGAGATGCACAAAAGCATATAAAGTATCTCCAAGAAAAAGTGGGAGAGTTTGAAGAACAAAAGAGAGAAAGAAGATTAGAATCAATGGTTCTTGTGAAGAAGTCTAAGTTGATTTTGGACGATAATAATCAGTCATCTTCTTCTTCATGTTGTGAAGATGACTCCTCGACCTTAGATCTTCCCGAGATAGAAGTAAAATTCTCAGATAAAGATGTTCTTATCAAAATCCTTTGCGAGAAGCAAAAGGGTCATGTTGCCAAAATAATGGCCGAGGTTGAGAAATTCCATTTCTCAATAACTAACTCAAGTGTTTTACCCTTTGGACCAACACTTGATATCACTATTATAGCTAAGGTATCCATATTTATATATATGAAGAATTTGTTGTTAATTTTAGAGTAAAACAGCCTAATTAATGTTTAAGTCTCTTTACAGAAGGAGAGTGATTTCGACATGACACTCATGGATGTTGTAAAGAGCTTGAGGTCTGCTTTATCGAAGTTCATGTGATTGTTTCAAATTTTATGCTAACGTCGATTTCTTTGGGAGATTTACTTGTATAAATTGATGAATCACATAATTGGTTTTTGCCATGAAAATGTTTTTTTTTTATTGACAAGTTTTTTAGAATAGTTGAAGAATCACACCTCTCACACACATCTATATAAAATAGGATCCTTTCCAATATTGAGGTTGAGTTAATTTTACTTGTATCTTTCATATTATATCATTTTTATTTTTTCGACATCTATATTTCATGGTGTATATGTTTCCTCTTTTGTATCATTGGTTTTTAAGGGTATAACAAATTGCTCAACTAATTAGATATGTTTGTTCATCTTTTATTCAAGTGTCGAATTTGGAAATATTCTTTATCCGCTTTCCTTTTATTGAAATAGATAAAATACAAAAGTTAAATTAAAAAAAGATAAGATGCATTAGTCAGTTATTGAAAATAATGCTGGAATCCAGAACCCACCCCCCAGAAAAAAAAAGAAATCAGACACAAAAGGAAGTGATTCACACAACACAAACGAAAACCTTGCACAAATCTTGGAACAAACACAACGTCGAAATCACTAGACATACCAAAGAGCAAACTATGTTTGTAATATTGTAATATTATTTATAATATTTCAGAAAATCTTAAAAATTCTTCCTGCAAATAAAATCTGGTGAGCTGACAAAAATTAACAGGTGATCAGGTGATCAGATTGCCAGTAAATTATTGATACTATGTTTTAAAAAAAGGATTATTAAGAGTGCAAAGTGATTTTGTGTTTCAGATTTAAATCAGTTTCAGTAAAGTTATTTTAAAATCATAATATCTAAAACTGCTCAATGGACATTTACTATTAACCCCCACCCTACCCCCCCCCCCCCCCCCCCCACCCCCTCAAAAAAAAAAGTGAATGGTAGTTAAAAGAACTAAAAGCGAAGATTTGTAAATAAAAGACACAATCTATAATATACTTTTCTTCACAAATAATGTTATTTTGATGTTTTTTCTTTACACAAAAATGTTATTTTAGAATTCGATACAATTTATAATTATTTTAAACTGAGTACTAATTACAAAATATATTGATCATATAAATAATTTTATTATTTCAAATATTAAGAAATATATTTATTAATAAAAATATAAATGTATGTTAGTTATTTTTTTAGTTTTTGTAAAAGTGTTAAAATAATATTTTTTACGAAAATTTAGTATAAATAAAATTTTATTCTAAATTCTAAATTTTAAACTACAACTAAAATAAAATCAATAACTTCGTTGATAGGTGTTGATATGCCTTGAATCTGGATGTTACATCTAGGGGATGGATGTTACATCACGTACATCATACCGACTCGGTTTCATCAAGAGCGTTGCATCAAGTTATTATAGATGTTACATCTGATCGTGGGCTTAAGCCCATGAGTCCGTTTAGTCTAGGGTTTTAGATGCGAGATGTTACTATATATATCTTGTATTCGAAGTAACCCTGAACTTGCACTTTGTAAGCTCAATACCGTCTCCAATAATAAGATCTCTCTTTGCCCGTGGATGTAGCCCTAGGGGTGAACCACGTTAAATATCCGTGTCGTAGTTACATCGCTTTTATTCATCTGTTTCCGCATCCGTTCCTTCTCACAATTGTTACAAAAAACTGGTATCAGAGCTTCGGGTTGTGATCTAGTGAGAAGATATCTGGAATAAGAGCGAAGATCGACAAGTTTGATGGGAGAAATAGCTTCAGACTTTGGCAGATTAAGATGCAGGCGTTGTTGAAGCAACAAGGCATCTGGGGACCATTGTCAGAGAAGAAATCTGAAGCAGCTGATTTGGAGACTCTGGAAGAGAAAGCGTTCTCAACAATTTTGTTGTGTCTAGCAGACGAGATTATCATCGAAGTATCGGATGAGAAAACGGCTGCTAGTTTGTGGCAGAAGTTGGAGAGTTTGTACATGAAAAAATCTCTGACGAATAAGCTACTTCTGAAGCAACGCCTCTTTGCCTTGCGTATGCAAGAAGGTATTGAGCTTCGCGACCATCTTGACAAGTTAAATTCGATATTACTGGAGCTGCGTAACATCGATGTTAAGGTGGAGGATGAAGACGCTGCTCTAATCCTGTTGGTATCTTTGCCGAACTCTTTCGAGAACTTCGTGCAATCGTTCATTGTTGGCAAAGATACAGTGAAACTGGAAGAAGTTAGGTCGGCGCTTCACAGTCGGGAATTACGCCATAAGGCATCCAGCTCAGGGACAGACAATCAAGCATCGGGGTTGTTTGTCAGTGGTGTGAAGGGACATCAGAACAGAAGGACTTCGAAAGATAGGAAGTCGTTTCCAAGAGGTCCTAAAGCATCTGATATTTGCAACTATTGCAAAGAGAAGGGACATTGGAAGTCAGACTGTCCCAAGATGAAGGAGCAGCAGTTTGGGTCTGTTGCAGTAGCCAAGGATGAAACCAAGTCTGATGACGACATCGCTCTTGTTGTGCACAGGCACACACACTCTTCTGATGTGTGGGTTCTTGATACAGGAGCATCCTACCATATGACACCGAGGAGAGAGTGGTTTTCGAAGTACACAGAGGTACTTGACGGCAAGATTAAGATGGCAAATGATTTTGTCTGCAATATTGTTGGGATCGGCTCAATCAAGCTCAGGACACATGATGGTAGATTCTGCACATTGAACAAGGTTAGGCATGTTCCATCAATGACAAAGAATTTGATATCCGTGAGTTTTCTGGACATGAGAGGATTCAAATATTCGGGTGGCGATGGAGTTTTGAATGTCTACAGGGGTTCTGATGTGATTCTGAAGGGTTTCATGAACGGTACTCTGTATTTGCTGAAGGGTACAACGGTTACCGGTTCAGCAAATGTTGCATCGCCAGAGATCCCAGAGGAAGATATGACTAAGCTATGGCATATGAGGCTTGGACATATGGGTGATCGTGGGATGCAACATCTGTCGAAGCAAGATCTGCTTCATTCTGATATTGGTTTGGAACTCTGCTCGGAAGAGTTTAAACAGTTTTGTAAGAATGCAACATCTGCCAAGCATCTTACAGACAGAGGAACACCACAGCGGGATGGTGTTGCAAAATGGATAAACCAGATAATGCTAGAGAGAGCGATGTGCATGCTCTCGAGTGCTGGTTTGGAGAAGCGGTTTTGGGCTGAAGCAGTTAACACGGCTTGCTACTTGATAAATATTGTTCCCCACATAGGCATCGAGTGCAGGATACCTTATGAGGTGTGGTCAGGTAGATATGCTGAATATTCACTTTTAAGAGTGTTTATGGGCTACGGTGATGGAATCAAAGGATATATGGTCTGGTCTCCATCAGAAAACCAAATGATTCTAAGCAGGAATGGTGTCTTCGATGAAGCATCTATGGTTAGAAGCTCAGGGTCCAGTTCAAAAGCAGAAAAGGGTAGCACTGATAAACAGGTGGAGCTGCAAGATGATCATGAAGTGATAGATGTGCAGGCACACACAGAAAATCAAGAGGAGCGTGTAGAAGATGTTCAATTGGAGTCTACGAAGATTCAACCGCTTGATACTACAGAGCGTAGCATCGTGAAAGATCAACCAAGAAGGGTTGATGTCAGGCCACCAGAGAGATATCGCTTCGAGGATATGGTGGGTTATGCACTTCAGGTTGCAGAGGAAGTGGATGCGTCATCTACTTACATGGACGCTGTTTCTAGTCCCGAGTCTGAGAAATGGCCTGTTGCAACGAGAGACGTGGAGTCTCATCAGAAGAATCATACATGGGACCTGGCCACATTACCATCAAAGAGAAGAGATGTTACATGCAAGTGGGTCTTCATGATTAAGGATGGAGCATCACTGACAGAAGGAGCTAAGTATAAAGCTCGGATTGTTGCAAGAAGTTTCAGTCAGAGAGATGGAGTAGACTACAATGAGATATTCTCATCGATGGTCAGACATACGTCCATCAGAGTGTTGCTAACGCTGGTAGCACGCCAGGACTTGGAGCTTGAGCAATTTGATGTGAAGACAGTGTATCTTCATGGAGAGCTAGAGGAGATATACAAGACTCAGCCAGATGGTTGTCGAGTTCCTGAAAAGGATGACTATGTGTGTACGCTTCAGAAGTTACTTTGTAGATTTAAGCAGTCTCTCAGAGGATGGTACAAGAGATTCGACAGCTATATAATCAAGTTGGGCTACATCAGAAGTCCTTATGATTGGTGTGTCTGCATGAGTAAGTTGAAGGATGTGACGTTCATCTGTTTGGTACTCTACGTGGATGACATGTTGTTAGCTGAAGAGAAGTGTGACATCGAGAAGCTGGAGCTTCTGGGTTTTGAAGTTGAGATGAATGATTTGGGTGCAGCAATGAAGATTTTAGGGATGGAGATCTTCAGAGATAGGGAGAATGAGTTGTTCTTGTCACAGAAGGCCTACATTAATGAGGTGTTGACAAGGTTCGTGATGTCTTCAGATGAACCTATCAGTATTTTGTGCATTGAAAATGTTCATCTCACCATGTATATGGTTTAGCCCGTTGGGGCATCTGGTCCGCAAGGACATCTGGCCCGTTCGGGCTTCTGGTCCGCAAGGACATCTGGCTCGTTGGGGCGAACGGCCCGTTGGGGCATCTGGTCCGCATGGACATCTGGTCCGCAAGGACATCTGGCCCGTTGGGGCATCTGGTCTGCAAAGACATTTGGTCCGCATGGATATCTGGTCCGTTGGGACATCCGGCCCGTTGGGGCGTCTAGTCCGTTGGGACATCTGGTCTGTTGGGGCGTCTGGTCCGTTGGGACATCTGGTCCGTTGGGACATCTAGTCCGTTGGGATATCCGGCTGATGACAAACGTCTGGCTCTAGTTGAGCATCTGGCCGTTAAAGGGCGTCTGGTTCGTCATAGCAACACATATGGTCCGAAGAGACATCTGAGGCAAAGAGAGCGATGGTACATTTGGCGTTGAAGAACGCATTTGGTACATTTGGCGTTAATGGCGCATCTGGCACTTGAAAGTGCATCTTGTACATCTAGCGCTGATGGCGCATCTTGTACATCTGGCGCAGAGAAACGCATCTGGTACATCTGGCACTTAAAGGTGCATCTGGTACATCTGTTATTGAGAGGATTCAAGTTAAGGTGGAGAATTGTTGATATGCCTTGAATCTGGATGTTACATCTAGGCGATGGATGTTACATCACGTACATCATACCGACTCGGTTGCATCAAGAGCGTTGCATCAAGTTATTATGGATGTTACATCTGATCGTGGGCTTAAGCCCATGAGTCCGTTTAGTCTAGGGTTTTAGATGCGAGATGTTACTATATATATCTTGTATTCAAAGTAACCATGAACTTGCACTTTGTTAGTTCAATATCGTCTCCAATAATAAGATCTCTCTTTGCCCGTGGATGTTGCCCTAATGGTAAACCACGTTAAATATCCGTGTCGTAGTTACATCACTTTTATTCATCTGTTTCCGCATCTGTTCCTTCTCACAATTGTTACAACAATAGGAAACTATGTTTTTGACTCTATCCTTCACGTGTTTCATGGAATCTGGGTCGCTGTCAAAACCCAAACGTGACAACTCACCTATTTTTTTCTTCCGTCATTTGTGACAACTCTCTCACTGCCCTTTGATATTAAAACATATCTAAACTCTCTCATTTGTGATAACTCGTTCTCTATAAGGGGCACTTTCCTTAAAGCCGGGTTACCAAATACATATTAGAGCAAGAGTATTACTGAACCCCCATAAGAGTTTTTTAATATTTTTTGTGGGTCCATGAATAGTTATGAACCTGTATCTATTGTTTTCTGCATTAGTGAACCAGAAAAAGAAGTTCATACGAATAAAATAATAATATTTATATTTTTTTTAAAAAAATCAAATTATTGAAAATACATGAATAAAATATTAAAATATATTTAAAATATTTTAAAACTTTTTATTCAATACATTAAGAGTAGATTACATAAATCGAGAACATACAAACATACAAACATTATTCATCTTCATTACCAAACTTTTGCCATATATTTTTCATTAAATCAGCTTTCAAACGATCATGCTTCTCTGTATCTCGAACTTTTCTGCGAATGCCTAACATATCACCGACATGGATACTTTCTCTCCTTTTCACCTTCGAATTTCTGCTTGACTCTCCTGACTCGAACTCAGATGTATCAATTTGAGCGTATCTGTGTCGTTCGTTCTCTACTATCATATTGTGCAATATGACACAAGTTCTCATTATCTCTCCTATCTTTTCCTTGTCCCATAGTAGAGCTGGGTTTTTAACAATTGCAAACCTTGATTGCAATACTCCAAAAGCTCGTTCGACATCTTTTCTGGTGGATTCTTGACGTTCAGCAAATAGCTCTGCTTTAGGACCTTGAGGAAGTGGGATGGATTGGATAGATGTTGCCCAATTCGGATAAATTCCGTCCGTAAGGTAGTAGGCCATACGATAAGTGTGGTTGTTGACCTTGAATTTAACTTTAGGTGCTCGACCTTGTAAGATGTCATCAAAAACTGGTGATCAATCAAGAACATTGATATCGTTGAGGGTACCTGGTAATCCGAAAAATGCGTGCCATATCCAAAGATCTTGTGATGCCATGGCTTCTAAGACAATTGTCGGCTTTCCTGAACCACATGTGTACTGATCTTTCCAAGCCGTTGGGCAGTTTTTCCACTCCCAATGCATACAATCGATGCTGCCTATCATCCCTGGAAACCCGCGTACCTCTCCAACATCGAGTAATCGTTGAAGATCCTCAGGTGTAGGTCTTCGTAGATACTCATCTCCAAACAATTGTATTATTGCATTAGTGAAATTTTCCAAACATAAACGTGTTGTACTGTCACCAAGTCGGAGATATTCGTCATATGTATCTCTCGATTGACCATATGCCAGCATACGTATAGCTGCCGTACATTTTTGAAGTGCAGATAGCTTGTTCCTTCCGCAAGCATTTCGTATTTTCTGAAAGTATGGAACTTCATTACTTATACGTTCGACAATGCGAAGGAACAATGGCTTGTTCATTCGAAAACACCTCCTAAACATTTCCGGTGGGTATGTAGGATTTTCCTAGAAATAATCGTTCCATAGTTGATTGTGTCCTTGTTCCCGATCTCTTTCGATATAAGCTCGTCTCGTCGGCTTGTTGGGGTGAGGATGAATCACTGAGTCGATGAAATTATCAACTACTTGGTCAACCATTTCTTCTAAAGCTTCATCAACTTCATCACTTGATGAGGAAGACATTGGGTGGTTTTTTTTTTCCCCTAAAATGACAAAAGGGGATTTGTAACTAAAATTTAATCAATTGTACATATTTCTATAATTCTATTATATTTTTTCATAATTTTTATTTTTTCATTAGTGTATCATTTTTATCAAAATCTATTTTTTTTTTCCATTATTCTATCATCTTTTTTCATAATCTATATTTTTTCACATTATATCAAATTCTAATTTTTTTTCACATTATATCAAATTCTAATTTTTTTTTGCATTATTCTATCATATTTTTTCATAACTATTTTTTTTTTCATTATTCTATCCTCTTTTTTCATAATCTTAATTTTTTTTCACATTATATCATCTTTTATCATAATCTAATTTTTTTTTTTTGCATTATTCTTTCATATTTTTTCATAAGCTATATTTTTTTTTTCTCATTAGTGTATCATTTTTATCAAAATCTATATTTTTTTCCTTTATTCTATCATCTTTTTTCATTATCACTTACCTTGATTTGGAGCTTGAAGTTTGTTGTTGAATTCACTACTACAAGAGAGAAGTTTGAAGCTTCAAGTTTGATGTTTGAGCACCACGATCAGCTTGCTTGAACGGAGAGATTAGGTTTTGGATATGAGATTGTTGACAAGAGAAGAGAAGAGAGACACAAGAGAAGAGAAGAGACAAGCGAAGAGAGGTGACATTGTTTTACATCCGTGAGATTGTTTTACAAACTGAAAGACATAGTTTATATAGAGAGATTGTTTCAACATATGTTACATCCGTGAATCAACAGCCAAAAGACAAAGTCCTACACATAGTACATCCGCAATAAACATATAGAAACAAACAAAATCCTTCACCTGCAACACCCCGCAACCTTCCAACCCGTGACCTGCAACACCCCGCAACCTTCCAACCCGTGACCTGCAACACAAAAGAGAACAAAATCAATAAACAAGCTAATACACTAACCAAATACACTGCTACTACTCAAAGAATGGAAAACAGATTGAATAAACAAAAACAAGCTAATACACTAACCAAATCAAAGCATTTCAGAGATTAGCTTATTCTTAAGAGCCACTTCATGATCAGAAAGTGTGTCTATGTTTTTGGCTAAGAGGCGATCTAGGATCTTTTATTTGGATAGGGTGTTTTTCTGAGCTAGGATGGTTTGTATCCGATCAAAAGCTGCTTCGTTTGGCTTCTTGCGTTTGGCAACTTTGCTAGCTTTAACACCCGGAGGCCTAACCTCTTCCTCGTCAGCCACCACTTGCGGACCACCTTCCTTACTTTTCTCCTTCGGCTGAGAGTGTGATCTCCATTTCTGATCGAACCGAAGTTCCCTCCAGCAATGTTCAAGAGTGAACTTGACATTATAGTCATTGAAGAAGATGTCATGCGCAGCCTTCATGACATCATTCTCTGTTTGGCCACTCGATTGCTCCTTCAACGCACTTTCATGGCATCCCACAAACCTGCAGACCTCCGCATTCACCCTTCCCCACCTCTGCTTACATTGACTCCAGTGTCTTGGAAGGAAGCCAACGAGGTGATGACTCGAATTGAAATACTCCCCTATCCTCTTCCAAAAGGATCCTAACTTCTGTTCATTACTGACAATGGGATCCTTGCTGGTGTTCAACCAAGCACTGATCAACAAAATGTCTTCTTTAGTTGACCACTTTCTCCTTTCCACTGGTTTAACTAACCCGTGAGAGGTAACAGGTGACTCAGCAGAGTCTACGTCTAGTGGTGGACTGCTCTGTGAGGCTAACAGGTTAACAAACCCGGGAGAGTGTAGGGAAAAAGGGTCCATTTTCTGTTTTGGTTTTCTTTGATGTGTAGAGGTTTTAGTGATTTTTAAGAGTGGATTGTTTGTGTTTTTATAAGTGGATTCCCTATGTTTTAAACTAGTTTCACTTAGGTTAATTACACAACAACAACCACAGTTAATTACACAACAACTAAATTTAAATACACAACAACTTATTCACAGTTAGCATTCATTACACATCAAATCATGTTTATTTAACTCGAACAATTTTTAAACTTTAACCAACAAACACAACAATGAATGATAAAGCAAATTCAAGTACGAGTTATACTCTAGCTAGTTCAGATCATTTAAAGCTCTACTCAACCTACTTCAGTTCTAGTTAACGTCTAGCTATGAAGCAACCAAAACACGTAGTTCTAGTTCAGTTAAGATGGAGTCTAACCTTTGGTGGTTAATCGAAGCAAAGCTTCTCCAGGTCAACTACTTGCACCGTGAGGTTATAAACCTCCGCAGTGAGGCGATCAACCTGCCGAGTGAGCCCTTTAGCCTGTGCATGCACATGGAAACAACAATGAAAATGTCTTATTCACATAATAAGTTATTAAAAAAAATATGTAGAGAAAAATGTGACACAAAAAAAAAATTCTTTACTAACCTCTAGTGTCTCAATCTGGTTTTTCAGACTCGGTACAAACTTCATCACCTCCTCAGCCTCCTCCAGACGCTTAGTCAAGCTTTCGATCTGCTCCTGGACACCAATCACCCAAGGCTGACGATAGTGAAACCCATCAGCCTTGTTTACAACCAAAAAAAATTCAGCATACGTATGTTTATAAACATAATGAATGAAAATGTTCTTCAGAGTCTTACCTCGTAGTTGGCGCAGGTGAAGAAACACTTCCCAGGAAGAGTGTCTTATTCCTGCTTCACTCGAACCTCGTCGATGATTCTCCCACCACAGGAACACCTTCTCGGAATCCCGTATTCTAAATCGCAAGTGTATGAAAGCATGTTGATGTAGTCCTTTTGCCTCTTTGAATGCTTTCTCTCTTCTGAGAGATCCATCTGTAAAACAAATCGAATCTATTTTAGAACATTAAAATCCAAACAATATAATAAACGACCCCTATATCGAACCCTCTTGAGGATTTACAATTATTAAACGAAACCCCCGAATCAATTTAGAACCCTAACTCGAAATCCCTCTATCGATTTGAAATCTCAGAGAAACGAACCCTAAATGAAACGACCATGACGATTTACAGCAATTATTCGAAATCCAGATATCGATTTACATCCCAAACTCGAAAGCCCCAAATTGATTTGAAATCCGAGAAAACGGTTTCGAGTTTCGACCACAAAATCAACCCAATTCACCCCTCAATCTACTCGATACTCACCTGAGCAAGTGGAGAAGACACTCCGTCGTCGATTAGAACGAAAAAACCTCCGGGAGATGGTGTCGCACGAGAAATCGCCTCTCACAATGAAACCCTAGCTTTTTGGTCGAGAAGAGCAATTGAGTCGATACACGGGGAAGCCCAACTTTCCTCCTCCTCTACGCGCTTTCGTTCAACAAATCACCACACGACGCGTGGCTTGAACCCGCTTTATACGATATCACTCTTAAGGCCCGGTTCATCAAAACGAACCCATTTTTTATTTTCTTTTATTCATCGGCCCTTTAGAACTCGAGCCCATGAACCTCACTAAAACCCCTGCTGCGCATGGTCTTAAAAGTTGGACCTAAAACGGGAGATATTACTATTTTCGTATAGTTCTGTTTACGGGCTCAATGATGATGTCGGATAAATGTGAAACCATATAATATCGGACAAAAATCTATAATAGACCAATTGTCCAAAAAAAAATATGCAGCCTCCTAAATAAATCTGTATGGACCTATAATATGTAAATTACTTGTATACCCTTAATAAAATTAACAAATTAAACAAAACTAGATTTTGATCCGCGCTTAGAAAGCGCGGGTTTGTTTGTTTTTCATTTATTAATCGAAAACTGATTTACAAATTACCATTATTTTTCATTTCGAACTATAACAATTGAGTTTTTAGGTTTTTATCATTTGTTTTTTTTTCTCTTCAAAATATGGTATTTGTTCGAAATATGGTAGCTGTTCTATAATAATGTTTGAGTTTTAAAATTTGTTTTCATATCTGACCTAGATTCATGTTTGAACCTATAGACCCGATACATTGTATATAATCCTGTTCTGATTTAATGAAAAATTTGTTAATTAAAAATCCGATATAACCTGGTAAAAACCTAAAAACTCACTATTAACCCGCGATCTGATACTATTGATCCGATAACAAAATATCTTATAGTACTTTTTTAAAAAATTGATTAAATTACTCATATATTTATTAATATTACATAAATTAGTGATTCCTTAGAATTTGATAAAATTTTATCATGTTATCTAAATAAAAAATGATAATATAAAATAACTTATTGATATGACAATATTAGTTTATTTTCGTTATTAATAACCTATTATAAGTTTGTGTTTGTATTTTAGATTTAAAAATTTATTTTAAGAAAGTTTTTAAAATATTCTTGAACACTCGTAATTGCCATATTAATATTATGTATAAAATGACATTATACACTGAAAAATGATATTCAAATATGTATATGATATATGGTGTAGGATATACGATTTTGGTTTGTATTGAAAATATGTATAATATTCAAATGATCTATTTTGAATATTGATACGTATATTTAAGAAAATAATATTTTCATGTTTCTTAATTCATTTATTTTTCATAATATATTTATACTTATATTAAATTTAAAATTAATATATATTTTAAATATATATATAGGCTTATTATTTATAGATCCATTTAGGTGTTTCTGTAGGCCCAAAACCAAAAGACTTAAATGCAATTAATGAATTTTATTAATTCTTTGTAAAAATAAGGGTATTTTTGAGAAAACTGCAATTTTCATTAAGGATATAATTTGAGAATGATCTCTTTTAATGGTATTGATTTATAACAAAAAGCTCTACGGCGTCGTCTCCTTTTTTTTCTTCTAGGTCTTCTTCTTCGCGGCAGATCGTAAACCTCCACAACAACACACGGCGTCTCCGGTCCCAACTGCTTAGATTTGCGGTGTGAAATCGATTACATGACATCTGCATCAGCGCTTCTTCCAGTGTGGTCTTCTCTCTCTCATGACTAAAGCTCGAATTCTTCATTGAACCATTGCGCCTCCACCGAACTATGATTTATCATCGCAGCATGTTCTCTCCGTCAGTCGCCGTGCCCTCATATCTCCTCCACGAGGGGATCAAATTCTGTTGTGACCTTCATATATCTTCCACGAGGCTTGATTCTGCCGCCGCGTACTTCACCGCATGTCAACGCTGACCCCGTCCCTTGCCGCTTGTTTTGCAAGTCTGTCACGGTGGCATGGTGGAAAACAGAGCGCATGATTTCCTCCGATGCGGTTCTGAGGTCGAGGTACGTCTCGCCGATCTTCTCTCTCTCGTATGAGATAATTAGAAGGGTTGCTACCTTGGACGCGATGGAGAAGAGGCTGGCGATATCGACGGTGATAGCGAGCGCAGCGGCGTCGGGAGGCGCGATTGTTGTGAAGGAGTTCATTGGTAGGTTCGAGAAGCCGAGGAAGAAAAAGTTTTTGGATGCGATGAAGAGATGGGGGTTGGTTCCTAAGGGGAAAACAATTTTTTTGATGGTTGATGTGGAGGAGAACGTGGCGAAGTCGAGCAGGAATATAGGAATGCTAAGGAAGTTGACGTAGAGGAGTTTGAATGTGTTTGATGTTTTGAATTCCAATAAGCTGGTGCTTACTCTTGCGGTGGTGGAGTTTTTGAATGCTAGGTACGGTGTTGAAGCATTGGTTACAGGGGATGAAGATGAAAATGTCATGAAATTTACAACCTAATGTTTGCGGAGATGGTGGAAAGAATGTTATGTTGGAAGTACAAAGCATGCATGATTTTGTCAAGGTGTTGCAAAAAAAGTTCCGTTCTTTAACACTTTACTTGAGATAAATAAGAAGTTTACATGTGGCTGCCTTCAAGGTGGTTGTTCCTCTTGTTCAAGTTACAATTTTTGCTTTGTCTTAGTTTGATACAACTAAATTCACAATTTATTTAATATTTTTTTATAATTATTACTTCATCCTATAAATTTACGAGATCTACTTTATATTGTTTAGGTTTGTTTATTAGCTTAGCCATTTTATTTTTGAAAAACATACATTGTCCATACTTTTACAAAGTATATTTATTTGTTTAGTCACATTATTTTGGAAAAACATACACTGATTATATTTTTACAAAAATTATGATTCCATAATATGTTAAACATAGCCTGGACACATAAACAAGTGATATAATCATATGTCAACCAATATTACTAGTATAACTTCTGTAATTAGTGTAAAATGTAAACAAGTCTGATACAACTGGTATAACTGGTCGAACTATATATCAAACCATACTGTTATACTGGTATAGCTGGTACATCTATGCTTTATTTATCATACAAATAATATTGGTATAAATAGTACAACTATTCATTTTCTGAAATTTATATATTTCATTGGGTATTTCATATGAAAAAAACAATCAAATGACCATTTTGGTAAATACTTAGATAGTTTCCTTATTATTTTAATATATTTTTTGTTTTTTTTTGTAGTTCTTACACCATCACATAAGTTTGCATGATCTACCGTATAATTTTAAGGTTTGTTAACTTATTTGTACACATAATTTTTGGAAAACATACATGAAATGTATTTTAACAAAATTGATGATTTCATTTTATTGGGGAAAATGCATGTACACATAAAGAAGTGGTACAACAAAAGTAAGTTTAAATTTTATGTGGTACAACTAGTTTTTTCGATTTCACTGCCAAAGTACAACTATGTACAAACCACTACAACTAAAAAACTAGTACAACTATGCACAAATCGGTACAACTCAATTATACTAGTACAACTATGTTATTTCATTTTATATTGTGCATCACGTTTAAAAAGTGTATCATGTTTTATACATTATGGTTTAATATTAAATGAAGTAGTTGTAACTTTCCTAAAAAAATTTATTAAATTTTTTTTGACAATTATTACACCATCACATAAGTTTACATAATTTACCGTATACTTTAATTGTTTGTTTACTTGATTAACCATGTTATTTGGGAAAAAAACATAATCTAACTTTTAGAAATCGTTAGTTTAAGTTAATGTCAATGTTACGAGGCCGTTTTGTGATATATTGTGTTTTCTGACAGATTGTATATATGTTTTCTAAATTGTTTTCAAGTTTTTATCGAATCTCTCTAGTCTTTTTCGAGTCATTTTCAGGTTCGGAGTAGGTTGAATGGCTCTTGGAGATATGCATGCAGAGAATAGTGAAACTTGGAGATTTCTAATCCGGAGCAGACGTTATTGTTTTACAACTCAAAAAAAACTAGCACAACTATATTGTTATTTTATTTAGTATTGCTTTATATGTGCATCACGTTTTAAATTAATGTTAGTGTAATGAATGTTTTTAAAAGTTTAATATGATGGTAATATAAGTTAAATCATGAAATTTCTAAAGTAGTGAGTTATAAAAGATGGTACAACTGGTAATCTAATAAAACTAAACATATAGCCCATATACAAGATATGTAATATTGGTTTAACTGGTACAACTTAATATCATCATATAATTTGCAAAACATAAGAATAAAAAGTTATTTGAAATCAAATACAAAAATACAACTAACATTGGTATGTCATTTTTAATATCAAAACATTGGTACTACTACCAGTCTACCATATATAAACCAGGTACACAAGTTGGACTACTATTGTCATAGTACAAACACCAAACATGAAGCCTATCCATCATTTTCAAACCCGTGAGGCTTCTACATCATCTTTGCATTATACTCTTTTAAATCTTCTTAAACCGCAACTTTTGAGGCCCCACACTACAACTAGCACAACCAATTAAAAAAAATCATTATCTTAATAAATATTATGTAAAACAAAATATTCATGTATTTTGACTCATACATGTGAGAAAAGATCAGAATAACATGTCTCATTTTTTATACATAATTCTCTTTTCTCGCATTATTCATACGCTGAAAACAAAAATATAATCATATTAGTTAGAGAGTTGTACTGGTTATACGCGTTTCAGTTTTACTAATATACATGTTATACTCCTTCTAGTTGTATTATAGGGTATTACAAAACACATCTTAACCTAATATAATTTTTCTGGCTTTGCAACTACCTTCTTCGGCTTCGAGAGCCAAAGAATGAAGATGTTGTAAATAGAGAGTTTTAGAGACTGAATATTTCTGTGTGTTCTTATTAGTGATCAAGGGGTTCCTTTATATAAGGATTACAAGATGCAGATAAATGGAAAGTATCCAAAAACTAAACTCACTAGGATTAGGAAAACTACTATTACATAATAACGGAAAGATTACATCTATTAGGAAAAAGAAATGGTTTCCTTTTCTCCAAGCTTTGTGGCTGTCTCTCTCTCTTCTGAAGTCGTCTCTCTCTCTCCTCTCTCTACGGCTTCGGTCGTCTCTCCATCTTCTAGGTATTGGGCCGGTCTTGGGCCGAGCCTGGTTAATGGCAATCCACTCCATGATTTATAACAGAAAATGATTTTTTTCCTAAATAGTACAACTAGTAAAACAAATTCATTGTCTAAATTAAATATTATAGAAAAAAACTATTAAGATATTTTAACACATCTAGGTGGGAGGATTGTACCAATTTTTCATTGGTTCTGCATCATCATCTTCTATAACATTATTAATAAGCTGAAAACAAAAACCAAATATCACTATACTAATTGCAAAGTTATACTAGTACTCTTACCAAAACTTAATTAAGAAGTAAATTTTATAATTATCTCTTGGCAAATATATTTTTATGATAATAAAATAGAATTAAGCAAGAACATGACGCAACGTCGATATTTGTTATGATTGTTGTATGTTTGGATGGCATATCCTGTCCAGATCGCAGTACCAAACCGTAACCATTACATCACTTTATAAATACGGACACGTATATATATGTACATAGATTATGATTTAGATCATGATTATTGGTAGGTTCTTAGGGTGGGGTTCTTATTGGAATATAAAAATCTGTCTCTTAATTTTTAACTAAAAAAGCTAAGACATGTTTCTTAAAATTCTTATTTAAGAACCGGTTCTTAGTTTTTTTAGTTAAAAGTTAAAAGACATGTTCTTATATTCCGCTAAAAACCTCATTTTAAGAACCCTCCAATACTCATGCTCCTGGTGATTTTTCGTCTTGATCTAAGCGTAGCTAGAGAAAGAATGGTTGTTGTAGAAGTGGTTTTCAAATACACATGCGATTAGTATGTACTAGGGGGTGTGATTTTTTTTTATTATGTAATTATGTGATCACTTTTATTTGGTGTTTTATTGTGTTATGTAGTAGTAATAGTGATATGTTAATATATTTTGTCTTTATTTTTTTCAATAATGTGTTTTGTTTGTATAGTATTTGTAAGTAGTGAAGCGAGCCTCTAATGTAAAAATATATTGAATTTCAATAACTTTGCATTTATGCATTTGTTGATTCTAAGATTAACGGTTTCGGCGTCAAAATTGTCTTTTATTTTTTTCATATTTTTGAACATTATAACTTTTCAAGATGTTTTTGCCTTTTTCTCATATTTTGACATTGAGCCTTCAACATCTACGTATTTTGTTTACCTTTCTGGTATGCGGTGTTTCTCATCATCACCAAAAAAGATCCACCTCCTGCTCTTGTTCTTTATCGCCTTCTTCACCTTGAGATTTCTGGTATTTGTTGTAGATCGGGTTTAGGAGTTCCCAATTGTGTGGTTGTTTCTCGCGTCGTTTTAGGCTGCTCCATTCAATATTATATGCTTCTCTTCTTCCTTAGATTTCAGCTGATGTTAGGAATTGCATCTCTTTGGGTTGGGTCAGAGTTTAGTCGTCTCTGAAGTTGATTTCCTCGTCGTTGGCTTACCATCGACACTCCCTTCTCGTCTTGGTTTTCAAGATATGATTTTTGGTTATCTAACTTCTATAGCTCGAGGAGGGCTCCACAATTTGATGACTTCGTTTTGTCTACCCTTCCATCTATGTTCCCTCATCTCGTTGCAGCTTTCATAGCTGCTTGCGTCTCTGTGACTCTCCCTTTCGCCATGTTTGCCACTTCAGGTTTGGATAGTGTTCTCCTCCGAGTATGCTCTGTAGATTTGGAAGATTGTTTCTGGTCTCAAGTCTGGGCTCATGTTTCTCGGGGGTTGGCTTCTATTCTACCTCACTCATGTTGTTCTTTTCTTCCCTTGCTTCCCTTAGTATAAGTGTGCGGTATTAGTCTCTTGGAGCTTTGGTCCCTTCTATCCAGAGCTTTGTGGTTCTTAACCGGTATAGGCATCTTGTTTGTGCTTGTTTAGTTTGTGAGGTGTTTTTTACCTCTTAGCTGGTGGTTGTGCTTAATCGTTCGTTATGTATATATCTTCCTACTTCGTGGGTGATTTTGGCTTTCTGTTGATTATTCTTCCTCTGACCCGCTTTCTTGGTTCTTTGTATTGGTCCTTGATCACACTCATTTGTGTTTGAGGGATTGCTTTAGCTCAAGATTATCTTTCTACATTTTACTCACTTTTGATTGTTTTGGCTAAGACACTCTATGATAAAGTGGGGTAAGTTAGTTTTCGTTTTGCAATTTTTTTAACAGCAAAATAGATTAAAATAGATTATCAAACTTCAAAAGATGATGGTTAGTGTGAGAAGGATTAGATAGTGTATAATTAGAAAATAGTGAACCAAATTACAATAATCTAAAAGATGAATGATCTAAAATGTAAAAAGACAAAAAGAGAACACATGTCAACAAACTCCCCTTCTACCACTACAAGAAAACATATTTTTTACTAGGGCAGTATTCGTTGTAAATTCGTCGTAAACGGGGTGTTACGACGAATTAACGTCGAAAGACGTTTCGTTGTTAAAGTTCCGTCGTAACGGAGGTTTCGTCGTAAACGACTCCTTACGTTTACGACGAAATATATTCCTCGTAAAGCGCAGGGAAAGAATTCGTCGTAAACGACACGTAAGATTTCGTCGTAAAGCCCACGTAATTATTTCGATGTAAAGCACACGTAAATACTTTCGTTGTAAATCACTCGTAAACATTTCGATGTCAAACCCTTGTAAATCTTTCGATGTTAATCACTCGTAAACATTCGATGTAAACTCCATGTAATGTTTACGAGGAGTTTACATCGTTTCTTATTATATTATTATTAATTAGTATATAATAAATTTTAATTTATATTTAATATTCAGAATTTAAAATAATTTAAATTTTAAAACGAAATATGAAATTGAAAAAAATATTTTAAAAAGTCATTTAAAAAGTCATACAATAATATTTAAATTCATAATACAAACAGAAATATAAAAAAAACTACATATTCTCGAAGTAGTTGGTGGGGTTGCTCGGCTGTTGACGGGTTGGATCGGACTCTTGGGGATCTCGTACTGGCAATCCAAGAGCGGCTCGTCTCTCACTCAACATTCTCTACATAACCGGGTTTCCCACGGCCATCACGTCTAGCAAATCCTCAAGAGAGTCTAAACGAACCTGCTGGCTATCCATTCGAGCCTTCATCTGAGCAGTCTCTTCATCCCGTCTCGAAGTGTATGACGAAGTTGCCCTTGCAACTTCGTTAACAGAGCCTATACCGACTATCCGTCCCTTCTTTTTAGGAGCCACCTATAAAATCAAAACATATATTAATATAGTTAATTATGTTAAAATATTTAAAATAATGTAAACAAAAATTTTAAGTTGTACCTCTTCGAAGATTCTGTCGACCTCTTCGGTGGACAATGTGACTGGTAATCCATCGGGAGACTCCTGGGTTAGTTGCGTCTCCCGTTCTTCAATCCGACCAGCCACTGTTTGGAAGAGTTTCTCAGATGCAGGATCCACAAAAACTCCGTCGGATGTGGCGTGAGTCATCTTGAATAGGTCAGACAGAGATGGTAAGACTCCCGTCTTCTCGAACTACAAAAAAAAATTAAATTAAATATTATAAATTATATTAATTGAATATTTTAAAATATATATTTAAAACAAAACTTACAGCTTCTAGACGGACTCCTGCATGAGGTTTTTGTCCGGTTCTGTGAAGCATGGGCAAATGACCATCTTTATCCTTCGTCCTTCGAGAAGCCGAGCACGAATTGGCCTTTTTGATCGAAGAGGGGTGCTCCCAATAGGCGATGAGGCCATCCCACACATCCGTCGTGAGCTCAGTGGGCTTTCCCTCATACCCGTAGATCTCCCACTTGTCCTTCCAATCAGAGACTGTGTTGCAGAGGCGGATCTTTGCCTTTGCAACGAATTCCGCCTTCACCCTCTCGGTGATTCCCAAAGACCAATGCCACTTTTGCTGAAACATAAAAATTTTGAAAAAATTACAATTAATAATAAATATTAAATATATATATATATATATATATATATATATATATATATATAAAAGTGAAAATTTAATTAAATTTAAAATCTTACCGCAAAACATTTAAACCACGTGATCTTAACGTGATTTGGTGTCTTGCTCCAGTTCGGATATGCCCCGTCGTAGTAACCCTTAATCGTCGCCGAAACGCTCCGGCTAACACGGTTGTTAGCCCCAAACCTGAGAAAAAAAAATTTAACCGTTAGAAAATAAAAATAATTTAAATTTTAATGTAATAAAAATTAATAACTTACCAATAAGTTCCTCGGGGTCTATCGGGGTCTAGAACATCCAAACCCTCCCGTCCAGGCTGGGCAAGCAAATCCTCTACCGTATATCTCGCGAAGGGAGCATATGAAGGCACACGCAAATCCGGATGAACTGCACCTTCTGGGACAGGCTGAGGTGCAGCCGCTGGAAGAGGAGGTGGAGGCATCTGCAGTGGAAGAGGAGGACTCGAAAAAACTTTCTGAGAAGTCTGAGAGTCTGGAACTGCATCAGAAGACAATGGACCGGAACCATCGCCAAACAACTGGGCATAAGTAGGTGCTGCTGGTTTCCTTCTATGAGCCATCTAAAAAAAATTAAATAAATTTAATCAATTATGACGACATAATTAAAAAATTATTCCGTTACCTAACTAATCACCTAAACTATAGTATTCCGTCATCTAACTAATCACCTAAACTAATTACCTAACTAATCACCTAAACTAATTACCTAACTAATTAATCACCTAAACTAACTTAAAAAAAAAAGGAGGAAAGAGAGTGTACCTTAGAGGGAGAGAAGAGGAGTTTGGGAGAAATGAACGAGGAAGCCTCGTCTCGGCGTCTCAATATATAGAAAAGGATTCGTCGTAAACGCGACGTAATATTACGACGAAGTTACCAGGCCCGCGTTTTTTCATTTACGACGAAGTTACCAGGCCCGCGTTTTTCGATTTATGACGAAATTACGTCGAAACGTCGGTTTACGACGAATTTACCAGGCCCGCGTTTACGACGAAGTTACCAGGCCCGCGTTTTTCCATTTATGACGAAATTACGTGGAATAGATAACCATTTACGACGATTTTACAACGCTTAACCCTAAACACCGAGAATGAAATCCCTAAACCCCAAAGTCACATATCATCTAACATCATATCTCTTCTCTACTACTTCTTGCTCTTTCTCCAACTTAAACTCTAAAACCCTAAAACTCCAAATAATTTTTTAAAAACTAAAGAAATACATATTATATAAAACAACATTTGTTACACATACATTAAGATGGTAAAAAAACAATATTTCTTTAAACATACGTTACAATAGAGAAATACAACATTTGTTACATATATTACATCACTCTAAATCGTTTTCGTTCTCATCAATATTACATCACTCTAAATCGTTTTCGTTCTCATCACTATCATTACAATCATCATCGTCGCTTCTCTCGAACTCGTCTTCACGTGCTTCATCTGTCGCATCTTCGGGAATATCTTCATATTGAAAGTTTTGCGGGTCGATCAAAAGGATTTCATCAGTTGGTTGTTCTGGTACCTCAACTTCATTGATAGCGTCTTCTTCTTGCAAGGGCGGTTCTTCTCCAGCGACAATGCGTCCACGAGGTGTAATTTTGATAGCAGCTAACCAGTTTATCCCGGAAGTTCGAAGCCGAGGATAAGGAAGGAAGCTAACTTGCTCGGCTTGTGAAGCTAAAATGAAAGGCTCAAATTTGTTGTATCTTCTCCCAAAATTGACATCCACAACACCAAATTTGTTATACCGAATCCCTCGGTTCACAACAGGATCGAACCATTCACATTTGAAGAGGACGCATTTTAGCTTCAATAACCCCAGAAATTCCACTTCAATAATCTCCTGCAAGATCCCGTAAAAGTCTGTTTCACCTTTCACACATATTCCGTAGTTACTCGTTGCCCGATGTCTCCCATACTCGTATGTGTGAAAGGTAAATCCTCGTGTGAAATACATAGGTGATGTGGTGACCTTTGCAACTGGACCTTGAACCAATTCGTGAAACCATACGGGATAATAAGGATCGTCATAATCAACCTGCAAAAAGCAGATATTCTTAATTAATATTGAAGTATCAAAACACTTACTTAATTAATCAATGTATGAGATATATTACGTACCTGTGATTTTAACCACTTGACAAAGTGCTTATCTTTACGTGTGTCCACATCAGTTGCAGATATTCCTGGTATTGCTTCTTCAACTTGAGATACAAACATGCTGCAAATTAAACAAATAATCAAGTCATACATAATTAACTTCAATTCATATAATTAACATTCACAAAAATATTTACCTTTCAAAGTAACGGGTCACTGCATCCTCGCAGTTGAGCAGAATATAAGTGTGGGCACTATGTTTATCCTCTTCACATGACCACCATACTTCTTTCGTTTTACCACCAAACCGTGCAATTTCGCAGAAAATGTCAGGAACACCATCAATTGGATATGATGTCGGTACTCCACCATCATCATATCTTCTAGGAACTCTTTTTCTCGTACGAACAGTTGGAGCAAAGTAGTATGATGTGAAGTTAGATGTTTCGGCTGTCAAACTCCCCGCAACTATTGAACCTTCCACCTTTGCAAGATTTCTTGCTTTCCCCTTCAAATGTTTCATCTGTCGCTCATACGGATACATCCATCCGTTGTGAACAGGTCCACGAAGCAATGCTTCATACGGTAGGTGGACAACTAGATGCTCCATGACGTCAAAAAATGAAGGAGGAAATATCTTCTCCAGGTTGCACAATATGATCGGAATGTTATGATGAAGTTGTTCGATGACTTCTTCCTTGAACGTACGTGTGCTAAGATCTCTGAAAAATGCGCCGATGGCTGTATATTGCAAAAGTAATCAAATTAATAACATTTCATAACATATGTATATATATTATAAAATTATAATTACCTGCAAGTGCTTCATGGACATTTGCTGGAAGGAGCTCGGCAAAAGCAAATGGAAGTAGTCGTTGCATAAACACATGACAATCATGACTCTTCATTCCGGAGAACTTTTGACCTCGTTCAACACATCTTGACAGATTTGAAACATAACCATCAGGAAACTTAACTTCTGATGCAACCCAGTCAAACAAGGTTGTTTTGGCTTCTGATGACAACCGGAAGATGGGAACAGGAACGTTTCCATTGCTCTTGATATGTAACTCACTTCTTGAGCAAATATCAGGTAAGTCCATCCTTGACTTTTTGTTATCTTTTGTCTTCCCAGGGACGTTAAGTAATGTATTCATGATGTTCTCAAAAAAGTTCTTCTCAATATGCATGACATCCAGATTGTGGCGTAAGAGAAGATCCTTCCAATAGGGTAGCTCCCAAAATATACTCTTCTTATGCCAATTGTGAGAGACACCATACCCATCAGGCATATTTCCAGGAACATGCCAATTTCCTCCAACTTTAACTGTTTCCTGAGCTCCGTAATAATCAATGTCTGCTTCGATCTGCTGGCCGGTGAGATATGGAGGAGGACCGTCTCTGACAATTTTTTTGTGCCGAAACAATGTCTTATTTCTTCTGTACGGATGGGCAAGTGGAAGAAAGCGACGATGACAATCAAACCAACAACTCTTCCTACCATTCTTCAGTTGAAAAGCATCCGTCGATCCAAGACAATATGGACAAGATAATCTTCCATGTGTTGTCCAGCCAGACAACATCCCATAAGCAGGGAAATCACTTATCGTCCACAGCAGAACTGCTCGCATCGTAAAATTGTTTTTCAAGGAACAATCGTACGTCCTCACCCCTTCTGACCACAATTGCTTTAGCTCTTCTATCAACGGTTGAAGAAAAACATCAAGAGACCGTTTTGGATGCTTCGGCCCAGGGATTAATATGGTCAAAAATAGAAATTCTTGTTCCATGCACATATCCGGCGGTAAATTGTACGGCGTAAGAATGACTGGCCACAAAGAATATTGTCTACCAGACATTCCAAATGGACTAAATCCATCGGTGCATAACCCAAGATAGACATTCCGAATATTTGTAGCAAAATCTGCGTGTACCTTGTTGAAATGTTTCCACGCTCTTGCGTCTGATGGATGTGCAACCTCACCATCTCTCTGGACATGTTCCGCATGCCACCTCATCGACGCAGCAGTCCTCTCAGATTGATATAATCTTTTCAATCTGTCTGTAATTGGTAGGTACCACATCCTTTGGTACGGTACCCTATTCCTCCCACGGCCTTGCGGTTTGAATCGTGGTTTTTTGCAGAATCGACACTCTTCTAACTTGTCATCTTCTTTCCAGTAGATCATGCAGTTGTCGATGCAAACATCAATCATCTCCGAAGGCAACCCAAGACTATAAACCAATTTCTGAATCTCATAATAAGATTCAGCAGACACGTTGTCTTCTGGCAAATACTCTTTAAACAACTCCGCCCATGCATCCATGCAATTCTCAGGTAAATTATGATCCGTTTTAATATTCATCATCCTAGCTGCTAGAGACAATTTAGAGAGACCTTCTCTACAACCAGTGTAGATTGGTTGATTTGCAGCATCTAGCATTTCATAAAACCTTTTTGCATCCAAATTAGGTTCTTCTACATTTCCAGTTCCATCAGCTATTGTTGTAGTTGTTTCTAAAAATGCATCACTAATCATATCTTGAACCCTATCATGATCTACCATCTGCTCCTGATCTTGATGATAATTATATTCATTATGCAAATGATTCGGTTCTTCACTATGATGACCATCCTCAAAATTATTATTACTACTACTAGCTTCATTTCCCCCATAACCCTCTCCATGTTGATACCAAATGTAGTACTGTGGTGTAAATCCTCTGTTTACTAAATGCTTCCATACAGTTTCACTACGTGCAAATTTTGAATTCTTGCATTTCCGACAGGGGCAGAACATCTTACCGCTTTCCTGCGTGATCGGTGTACAGCCCGTCTGGTGCATGAATGTCTCTAGCCCGCTCAGAAATGCGTTCGTCACCCTCCCGTCGGAATCTTTGTGCAAATACATCCAACTCCGTAACTCGTAAATACTACCGCCACCGGCCATTTTTTTCTTAGATTTTTTTTTGAAATCTTTTTTTTCTGATTTTTTTCGGATTTTTTTCAGATTTTTTTTTTCCGTTTGTGTGTTGTGAGGAAGAGAGTTGTGGGAAATGACATACATATAGAGAAATTTTTGAGTTGGGTAGTTGAAATATAACAACGATTTTACAAGGAATGTTTTACATGGATTTTACATGGTTTTAACATAATATCTACAATGACTTTACGACGAAATTAGGTAAGTTAAAGCACATTGAATACACGTTTTCACCTAAATATAACGGTAACATGTTTCGTTGTAATGTCGATGTAATGATTACGACGTATTTCTCATTCAACGTACTTTCGTCGTAAACTTACATAGATTTTACGACGAACATTATTCGTCGTAAATTTACATGGCGTTTACGACGAAAGTTGGATTCCTCGTAACTGCGTTGTAAACACCATGTAAATTTACGACGAAATATTTTCGTCGTAAATCTTCGTTATTATGGGCACGTTTTCTTGTAGTGTACAGAGAGAAAAGTCTAATTTATATATATTGATTAAAAGGTTTAAGAGATTATTATGTGACATAACGGATTATTAATTACGTATGTCTATGGATTTCTGGTTCGGTCAATAATTTCTTGCAAATTTTTGAATACCAAATAATTCATGTGTAATGGATTTAATATGTCACTGTTTATATTACACACTGACACTGGTTATATATAGATTGCGACATGTTCAGTGCCATAAACAAAGAAAAGACTGTAGTTAGTATAAATTAATAAACTGTAAAAAAGTAGTGGTAAAAAAGAATCACGTGTTTCATGGCACTCTAGTTGCTTTCAAATGCATAACATTTTTTAGTTAGGACTTAATCACCAATAGTAAAGTACTATATGATAATCTCTGAATGTATATAACATCCACATGGTATGACAACTCGCTCTATAGTATATCGATCACGTACTAAAGTAGCCAACCACATTACATTAACAATAGCAAAACTATGTATTGTTAGCTCAAGTAGAAAGGACTTTGGTTATTGCGTCAGAGGTCTCCAATGATTGATGAAACGAAACTAATATTACATGCGGTAGATTTGGGTTTAGAGAAAAATGTAAAAAAAAATCATTCAACTTCTTACGGGAGTATTTTTTTTACATTTTTACATAATCAAATTAGTTATGACGGTATACTAAACCAATTAACCGGTTTATATAGAATCAATAAAAAAGTTGAAAAGAGTGTTGAATGATTCAAACTTGATACGGAAAACATGCTAACAAGAGAACGCATCTTATCTTTGTAAAATCGTAACTATGTTGATCGGAGAACGGGGTAAAAAGCTGCAGAGAAAACATGGCCAGGAAAGAGGTGGTGGCGGTCACTGCTGCGGTGGTTACTGCGGTTGCAGCGGCTGTAATAATTGGTCAATGGGTGCGGAGGAAGGAGCGGCGGCGGAAACAAACACAGATGATTTTGAGGAAGTTCGCTAGAGAATGCGCCACGCCGGTTTCGAAGCTATGGGCGGTGGCGGACGCCTTGGTAGCCGACATGACCGCCTTTCTCTCTGCCACTACAGCCGCCGGGAGTTGCGGCTCCCTCAACATGCTCGTTTCATTCGCCGGTGCTCTCCCTTCAGGGTAAATAAACATAAAACTCTAGCCCTCTGGCTCAAACAGAGTATTATTAGGTGACGATAAATTAAGGGTGTTTTAACTTGTAGGGAAGAGAAGGGGCTACGTTATGGAGCTAACTTGCGAGGCAAGGAACTTCTACTGTTACGTGGAACTTTAGGAGGTAACGAAGAACCTATTTCCGATGTGCATAAACAGGAGATTTCAATCCCTGCGGATGTTTTAAACGGCTCTTTCAAGGTATATATATCGAGGGACACAATTTCTTGTGGTACACGTTAGGTTACTAAAGTTTATTTTGTGTTTAGGAGCTGTGCGATTACATATCCTTGGAGCTAGTTAAGTTCATTGGGATGAATCCTGGAGAAGAAACAGATGAAGTTAAGAATCTAGGGTTTACGTTAACACGCTATGTCGAACAGATTGGGCCTAGTTCAATCTCGGCGATACAGAGGAAGGGCTTAGCAAATGATGATGATGACACGGTTTTGAAGGAGTTTGTGAATTATATGAATGAATCATTGGAGAGTCACGGACTGAAGATTCGGATGAACGTGGCGCTGGTAAGTGGGTCTGAAGATTAATCTCGACTTTCTTGTGATGATATGTGATGATAATCTTGTTTATTGAGATCAGGTGGATGACACAATTGGAGTGTTGGCTGGAGGAAGGTACTATCATAAGGACACTGTGGCTGCAGTCACTTTAGGTATGGGAACTAACGCTGCTTACATCGAACAAGCTCAAGAGGTTCTCAGATGGAAACCCTCGATACCAAACGAGCCACAAGAGATTGTATGTTAAGATAGTTTCACCACATTGATCTAAACCGGTAAGAGTTTCAAAGTTACCTTGAGTTGATTGTACATCATGATACGATTGTATAGGTTATTAGCACGGAGTGGGGAGATTTCAGATCATGTCATCTTCCTGTAACTGAATATGATGCTGCTCTTGACGCAGAAAGCTTGAATCCTAGAAGCTGCGTAAGAGCATCTCCAATCTTATTTCATTTTCACTCAAAATTCCATTTTGCAAGAAAATTTATTCTAATCATACTATATTTCTAACTCAAAAATGAAAAAAAAATGGATGTTCTCCAACACTGGAGTGATTTAACTATTTTTGCTTTATCACTATTTTAAAAATAAAATAATGTAGGAGTAAAATATAACTCTATTTTAAAATTATTCTATTTCAAAGTAAAAACGGAATCACAGTGGAGATGCTCTAAGCACATGTATTGATTAGTTCTCTTAGGCTTCATGTTTTGTGTGTTTTGAGAATCTTGGTTACTATGTTTCAAGGTATTTGAGAAGATGGTGGCTGGAGGATACTTAGGGGAGATAGTGAGAAGAGTGTTGCTAAAAATGACACAAGAATCTGCTTTATTTGGAGATATACTACCTCCAAAACTGACAACCCCTTACACTTTAAGGTACATGTAACTAAATTTCTGAGACTAATAAGAAACTATATATTATTACAATGCAAGGACATTAATACATGAACTTTTCCTACATGTTCAGTTCGCCAGATATGGCCGCGATGCATCAAGATATATCCGAAGATCGAGAGATTGTAAACAAAAAGCTCAAGGATGTTTTCGGAGTAAGTATTTGTATTTTCAACTTCAAATTTATGATATTCTTTTTCATTTTTTTGTTTGCATTTACATTTAAATTTGAATGCATCATATTAGCTTTATGTTTAATCGAAAGCTTTATGTTTAATCAAATAATTGAAGTTTGTTTGTGTGAAGTCGCATATCTATGTATAACATGCAGATCATGTATTCAACTCTTGCGGCTAGAGAAGTGGTGGTTGAAGTGTGCGATGTAGTGGCGGAAAGAGCGGCGCGTGTGGCAGGAGCAGGAATAGTTGGGATGGTAAAGAAGCTGGGAAGGTTAGAGAAAAAGATGAGCATTGTGATAGTTGAAGGAGGATTGTATGATCATTACAGGGTCTTTAGAAACTATCTTCATAGCAGTGTTTGGGAAATGCTCGGCGATGAGTTATCGGACCATGTCGTCATTGAGCATTCTCACGGTGGATCTGGTGCCGGAGCCCTTTTCTTTGCTGCTTGCGGCAACGTTAAAACCTAAGAGCTGAAACAAGAAGATAACCAGAGCGAATATAATTTTTGTTTTTGTTTCGTTTCCCAAAACCATTATTCTATTTTGACGTTGTCTTGTAAAATACTTTTTCCAACATCTGTTACATTTACTTGTTAGAGAAACTAAATAAAAATAGTCCTCATGTAAGAGACTTGTTACAAAGCGTGGCCTAAGTGTTATACACTACAACCGGCTGCAACCATTAAAAAAAAAATTCTATTACCGATGTACCAGTAAAACAAGATATGAAAGCTCATTGTTGACAGAGGATCATGCACTAATGTTGCTAGCATTTATATGGTTATAAACATGGTCTAGAAGAGACTAATAAGCATCTGCATCCATATAAACTAAAATGATTAGATATAATTATATTGGTCAGTAAAAACAACATATGAATCCTTGGGCACTTCTGATTAAATAGCTCATAAAAGTTGTATCTAACGTCCACAAGTTAAAATGAACGATTTAAGCAGATATGGGTTTTGAGTTTTATGGACTTGTAATTTATATACAACTAGTGGTTTTCCGGCGCTACGCGCCGGGTTTTTATAATATTATTTATTAATTGTTCTTATACAATAATTTAAATATATAGTTGATTGTTAATATACATTTTATTATAGATATATAAATTTAGATTTTTCCACCTTAGAAAATAAGATATTTATCAAAAGTACGTAGATATAATATATTTCACTTTCTACATCATTGGTCCCAAAAATTATTGTAAAGAAAGTGAATTTTAACTTATGCATAAATTAATTAACCATTTATAGAATAATATTTATAACCTTTTGTCTGAATTTATGTTACTTTGTCTGAATATTATGTTCATTTGACCCAAAAAAAAGATATGTTCTTACATTTTGAAAGGGATTACATATTGATAATGGATATTCACATCTCATCAACTCACAATGATCTTAAGTAAAAAGTGAGTTTGTTTTCGTAAACTGGATCTCTAATTAAAGAAAAACCAAGCAAATATTTTTAATCAAAATATAATAACATACATAAGGGATCGAATATATTTCAATATATCATCAAAAGGATGCGTTAAAGGTTAAAAGCGATAAAAAAATATGTAGCATATTTTACTGATTCAGTTTGGGAAGAAACACCACAAAACATGCATAAGTGATCTAGTATATTCAAATATCAACAAATGGACACTTCCGAATTCTGACAAAAAAATGTGAAGCATATACTTTGCTTTATCCATTTGAAACATTTTTTTGAAATCGTACACTTTTTCTATGCATATAGCATATTAAAATCTTGGATGCTGATTGTAGTCATGAAAGGAATCTTAATTTTTCTAATTTCCTACATGTCTGTTGCTTTTTTGGTGTTAATGTTGATACTATGAAGAATGATTTGTTTCTTGTGGCTGAATATGAGATGGTCCTAATTTTGTTATTTGTTATATTTTATCACCTTCCTATGTTGTGTCCAAAAAAAAAAAAATCACATTTCCTATGTAGGTTAGTTTTTAGGAATATAGTAATGCTCACTTTGCTTACTTGTGAGTATATGTGGTTAATCGTTGTTTCTTTGTGTAGGTGTGAAGAGGCTGTGTGATGTGTTGTCGTTGGCTGTTGAGAATTGACTTATATCTGTAATCCGATAAATTTGTTGTAAAGCTCCGTTTTAAGGATAGGCCTGACCGGCCGTTTATTCCCTGGGAGGAACGTTATTAGCGACGATTGTAAATATGTTGGAGGCATCAATGTAGTGGTTCGGCATGTCACTATGTGAGAGTCTGGTGATATGTGTGAATTCTGTTTGTGTGTTTTTTTCACTTGCTCACATATGTTCTCGTATAGTTTATTTAGCATTTGGAGCGACGTTGAGTAGATTTTATTTAGAAGCGAATCCTCACCTTAAGAGGGATGTCTCGTTAGGTTGCTAGACTGATGATAAGATAATCAGTGGGGCTTGATTATACTTGATCTGAGCTTCTCCCTGTACTTGTGAATATTTATCAACTAATGTATGTTGCAGGTGGTTTCATTGCATTTTGGGCTCCACAAATTGTTTGAAACTTATAGATAGCATGAGGGGAATAATCAATGTCCTAAAAGAAACTTTGAGTCATTAGTACATCCAAGCATTTGGCAGGTGGGAGGAACTTATGAGAGTTGATTCTTACGTACTGAGGCTGTAGGTTGTTGAATACTCGTTGTAGACAATATTAGCCACACCCTTTTGTGTCCGCTTTACCTTCTATCTCTTGACAAATTTTGTTTGTTTCTGTTTGGATGTTGCACATGAAGAGGCTAGTAACGTTGTCTTTCAGTCAAATGTGAACATTGTAGGACTTTTGGTTGTCCTTAGTTAATTAATTGTAACGTACGGAACTTAGAATGGGCTGAACTGTGAAGCTGGTGGAAAGAATTTAAAAACTTAACAAATGCTTTTAAGAAACACGGGACAAAGAGAAACTTAAAATTAATTTAGCTAAAGGTGAACAAATTGTATAAGTCAACCATGGGAGTGTACAATACAAATATTTAATTCCTGGTAACATTAAATGCAGAGCTCATACAGACCCCTCTCTGAGTAAGTGGTGGAATGTGTTCAAGGGGTGTATGCTAGATCCCTGGATCAGACTGCAAACCATTTAGAAACAATGAAGCGTTAGCAAACAAAAATAATTTTGAAAACAGTTACAGAAAAGACAAATACAATGGAGAAGCAATTCCTCCTCATCTACGAGAACTATATCAATCTCCATAAGTTCTATTACTTTCTTCACATCCCGAGCTTCCCAAAAATAGAGAAGCCGTCTGACAACCGTCGTCCTAGACCGAACAGCCTTCAACTGAGAGAGAGGAAGTTGAGAATTGGTCATTATGGTACCTGCTTTTAGAGATAGTTTGTAAAAAAGGATTGATTGCGAGACGACCAAATCTTCGGGGTCCTCACATCTGGTTCGTATATATAATAAAATAAATGGGTCAAAAAACGCAGGAAAGCTGAAAAGTTGAGGAAGTGATGAGTAGCTTTAAGTGAATTCCACCATTTACACCCAATCATTCATCGTCGGAAAGTGGAGGAAAGGCACAGCTATGTGAAGCTTATACGAAACGACTAAGCTAAACTCAGAAACAAATTTGCTTCTTAGGCTTGTTGACATAATTCTCATTTATATCTCTCAACCATATGATAGAGAGTCTATTAGTGTTGACTGTTGAGCTACGCAGACAGTAAAAACTCTCAACGTTGGCCCAGATATGAAGTTGTTAACTTACAATGCAATGCCGACTGTATTTGTATTAGGCTTATGCAAACTGTCAAATTTCTCAACGTTGGCCCACAGATGGATTGATATGGTTTCAAGAAGACCTTTTGAAATAGAGATCAAACAACAAACCTCTGTTATTGAAAATAATAAGAGAAGAATGAGGTCTGGAGACAAGTGGTAGAGACTCTGATGCCGCTGAGAATCAAGTGAGGGTGAGTTGTTGATGGAAGCAACTGCATTTTAGGCATGTTCCAATTTTAATGGTCTCAACAACACCTCTCGGCCAATGATCTATCTATTAGGACAAAGAAAGATACCTGATATTGTAGCCACGGTTCTGTTATTTACAGATTAATGGCCATCTTCCTTTGCTAAAAGTTGTGCATACATGTCGCCAGAGGCTGTAAAATTTTCATCATCATAAGATTATGTTCTTATGCAAAAACAACAACCAAAACATACTGAGAAGCGTCTTCTTATGACACATACCTGTTAATATTGATGATAAATTGCAAAGGGAGTAGAGTTGGAGAGCTGTGGCAATACATAATTAACTAAATTTCATGGGTTTTGATCTTGTGCATCCATAAGTAAACTGCAGATCAGAAGATATAAGTGTTGACATATAATAACCGAAACAAAATTTCACTTATATACAAACACTTATATAGTACTTACTTAGAGAAACCGTTTTTTTGTCCACATTTTTCTTGCTTCTTTAGAAACTTTGGCTCCAAGTCTCCAACTTTTGGGGCTTTAATAATTTTGTTTTCAAGGGCAACATTATTCATTACTTTGGCCTTAGCTGTCAAAAATATTTCTTCTACCATATCAGATGTAGATGATTCCTGCATTTTTTCAATTAGAACATTTTGTTAGAATCATAAGATTTATAAAACTAAGACTAAGTGAAACGGCACAGGTTGGAACTTTCTTTAATATTAATCTAAGCGTTACAAACTCTTTCAGGAGATGCAGTTTTGGCTGATGAGAGCTCGTTTATGATGCAGTTTTTTTGAATGAAAAGTAATTATTGAAAACAATTAGATATGGTCAAAATCAAGGAACTGGTCTGTAGCTACCAGAAACGTAGGAGACGCCCATCTGAAAACAACGTACGGACTTCAAATCACAAAGAAGGATATGGGTTGACACCATGGTTGCAGGTTGTGTTTGTAAGGCGAAGAAATAGGATTGAATCTTGTGAAGGAGTGGAAACGGGATTATCAATGGAACCTGGAAAAGGATTAACTAAAACTTACGTAGTGTGAGAGCTTGATGATAGGAAATGCTGTAACCTAGTGCCAAGCTTTATGAGAACTGGGATTTATGAGAACTGAGAAGACGCAGACTATCGAAGAAAGAGAGTTATGTTAATGGGTTTCGCATATCATTTGAGAGGTTGGGCTTGTTAATCTATCAGTAACTTATGTAGCCCAGGTTTTTATTTCGTTCAACAAAATGGTAAGCTTGGTGTAGAGTGACGACACGTGTCTCTATTTGCTCATCCCTCTCTGTCGACGTGGACGCCTGTGGAGTGAGAAAAGTCAGTTTTATTATTATAGATAGATTTATCAACTGCTATGGATTTTGTTTAAATGATTAATTACCATTACAATTTTTTTTTTGTGATTATGTAACACATAAACTGAAAATTATTCTTCCACTCACGACAAAAAAACCAACATGTTGAATCTGAGTTCGGTGGGGAGTCGATACGTACGGACTGAATTTGACGGTGGGTTATTTAAGAGTCGGTTCTTAACTTTTTTAGTTAAAAGTTAAGAGACAGTTTCTTCTATTCCGCTAAGAACCCTAACCTAAGAACCTCCAAAAAACATGCTCTTAGAGCATGATTATCCCTAGAAACCCATAAAGTTTCGTAAATACATTTTAATAACTATTCAACTATTAAATTTTAGCTAAAGACCTTAGTTAAGAATCACCTAATTTTTGTGTTACAATGGTAGTTTCTTAATTTGGGTTTCTTAAAAAAAAATTAACTTTTTTTATTAAATAAAACATATTTATTAAATAAAACATATTATAAGATAACATTTTAAACAAAGATTACTAAAATAAACATTTCAAAGATATTCATTATTGATTGGAAAAGGTATTGGTTTACAAAGTGAAAATAAATGGAAAAGTTAGCGGGTGCTCGTCCGAACTGGCCGGAAAAATACAAATCGGAAAGAAATACAATGATTAAGACCTTAAGTTTTAACCGTCAAGTGTGAGTGTAAAAGTCTGGATCCCTTTTTCTGCGGTCTTGTCCTTTTTATATAGATAAACCTTTTTTCTTGTTCGCTTTAGGTCATCCTTACCCAATTGACTGAGTTCTGTCTCTCGGCTGAGCAGCTGGGCCAGGTAATCGGGCTTTGGGGCCGGACTATGGTAAAAACCTTGTGGAGCTGAATAAAACAGTCTTTAGCCGAGCATGAATATTGAGTCGGAACCTGTCGAGCTAAGCTGATTCGAGCCGACTTGATGGGCTGAATCTCTTATTTAATAGATTATTGCGGAGGATGTAATCCATCTCCTACACAACAGACAGAAATATATCTTCTCCGGTGACACGGCAAGACATGTGAGTATACCATACCGCCGGTGATGCACTACCGTCGTCTTAATATGCAAATGCAAACAATGAAGGCATGAAACAGCCCACTTAAGATAAAGCCCATTGGGCTTTTCAAGAATGTTTCATTTCACTGAAATGATTTCAGTGAGTCCACTATT
>NW_026016753.1:0-33222 GCF_020379485.1 Brassica napus | reverse complement strand
ACGTTTATTACGGAATTCTTTCGATAATAAAGAACAAACTTTCTGCGGTTCTTACCGCAAAGTTTGACTGATGTCTTTAGAATGGTCGGAAGACATGACTGAGTTTGCTACGGTCATCGGGAGATAGCATTGTAGGATAGACGAAAATGAATGAACTGGTGTCAATCGACATTTTGGAAGGTTCGGTCGCTACGTAACGACTGAACAGAACGGACGCTCGGTCGCTATGTAGCGACCGAGCTTGGCTCGAGCTCGGTCGCTACATAGCGACCGAGCAGAACAGACGCTCGGTCACTACGTAACGACCGGCGCGGGACGGACGCTCGGTCGCTACGTAGCGACCGAGCTTGGCTCGAGCTCGGTCGCTACGTAGTGACCGAGCGGGACGGACGCTCGGTCGCTACGTAGCGACCAAGCTTGCTTCGAGCTCGGTCGCTACGTAGCGACCAAACGGAACGACCGCTGGTCGCTACGTAGCGACCGAGTGGGACGGACGCTCGGTCACTACGTAGCGACCGAGCTTGGCTCGAGCTCGTCGCAACGTAGCGATCGAGCGGAACGGACGCTCGTTCGCTATGTAGCGACCGAGCTTGGCTCGAGCTCGGTCGCTACGTAGTTGACCGAGCGGGACGGACGCTCGGTCGCTACGTACGACCGAGCTGTGTGCTGCTTGGTCGCTGCGTATCGATCGAGCTTGGCTTGTCCGCGGTCTGATTTCCCATACTCGAGCTTGTCCGCGGTCGATTTGGATACATGTCCGTTGCCTTTGGACAATCGGTATTTTGTGGTTCGATTGAGATTTGGACGAGATTTTACTGCAAGGCTCTTCGTAAAGATATCTTTACGAAGATTACTTTTCGTAAAAACGTTTATGCTGATTTTTACGGACTTTCAGACATTGATTCCGTCGTGACCGATTTTGACCCCAACAAATAGTTAACTATGTCGGCATACCAGGGTCGGTTATCCAAGTTTCTACCAATCATGTCTACCTCCCGTTGTGATAATTCTTCAGGTGTAAGATTAATCTGATCACCGGAAACATTAATGGTTCGTGATCTTGGTTATTGGAGAGTAGAGAAGTTACATCAGTCTTGTCATCGATTGATGTATCACTACGTGAATCGACCGATATGCCATCTCTCTCATCGATCGATAGATCTTCAGATGTGAGAGATATTTGACCGACGAAAGATGTATCTATGTGTGCAACATTCTCTGTGGGGAAGAAATCGTCTATAGGGACATCATCCTCTATTCTTATCCGGGAAAGATGGTCAGCGACTCCATTATCTACTCCTCTCTTATCCTTAATCTCAATGTCAAACTCTTGGAGTAGTAGAATCCAGCGTATGAGTCGAGGTTTAGCATCTTTCTTTTGCATTAAATATTTGATGGCAGCGTGATCAGTGTGAACTATCACTCGTGAGCCAATCAAGTATTGACGGAATTTTTCAAAAGCGTAAACTACAGCTAATAGTTCCTTTTCTGTTGTTGCAGAATTCCGTTGCGCTTCATCAAGCGTGCGGCTGGCGTAGTAAATGGCATGTAGCTTTTTGTCTTTCCGTTGGCCTAAAAGTGCTCCAATTGCGAAATTGCTTGCATCGCACATGATTTCGAAAGGAAGATTCCAGTCGAGGGCTTGTACGACGGGGGCAGTGATAAGGGATTTCTTTAAATCTTCAAAATCTTTCATGCATTCAGGGGTAAAATCGAATTTAATATCCTTGCATAATAGGTTATTTAAAGGTCTACCGGTTTTGCTGAAGTCTAGTATAAATCTCCTGTAAAATCCGGCGTGTCCGAGAAAACTTCGCACGTCTTTAACAGTTTTGGGTGGAGGTAAACTGGTCATTACTTCAATCTTAGCTCTATCGACTTCTATTCCAGCAGCGGAAACCCTATGCCCTAACACTATTCCATCGTTAACCATGAAATGGCATTTTTTCCAGTTTAGGACAAGGTTCTTTTTCTTCGCATCTTTCCAATACTTTGCATAAATTGTCGAGGCAACTCCTAAAATCTGATCCGTAGACTGAAAAGTCATCCATGAATACTTCCATGAAGTCCTCAATCATATCCGTAAATATTGACATCATACAACGTTGGAAAGTGGCGGGGGCGTTACATAGACCAAATGGCATTCTGCGATATGCAAAAGTTCCATAGGGGCATGTAAACGTTGTCTTTTCTTGATCATCCGGGTGTATAGGAATTTGGAAAAATCCGGAATATCCATCAAGAAAACAGTAATACTGGTGATTAGCTAATCTCTCCAGCATCTGATCAATAAGGAAAGGGGAAAATGGTCTTTCCTAGTAGCGGCATTCAATTTCCTATAATCAATACACATCCGATGACCAGTAACGGTGCGAGTCGGAATGAGTTCGTCCTTTTCATTCTTCACTACAGGGATATCTCCCTTTTTGGGTACAACATGTACGGGGCTTACCCATTTGCTATACGAAATAGGGTAAATAACTCCAGCATCAAGGAGTTCTATAATTTCCTTTTTAACTACTTCCTTTAGATTCAGATTCAATCTCCTTTGCTGCTCTATTGACGTTTTAGCGCCATCTTCCAAGTTGATCCGATGCATGCAAAGATCGGGAGAGATTCCAGGAATGTCATCGAGAGAATACCCGATCGCTTTCTTGTACTTGCGTAATTTATTCAGCAATAAAGCAAGTTCTCCGCTAGTGAGATTGGCGTTGACGATAACAGGGTAGGACTGTTCATAAAGGTAAGCGTACTTAAGACCGCTGGGTAGAGGTTTTAATTCTACTTTTGGTGCTTTATCTTTAGACCAATTTGATTGCGAGGGAGGTTGTCGATCGACGGTATCTTGTAGGTATCGATCGATGATAACTTCTGAGTCGTTATTTTCTTCTACATTTGCAACTTCGATGCTAGCGTCCATTAGTCGCATGTAATCGTCTTTCATATCTGATATGCTGAAAATTTCATTTCCCACGTGGTTAAGAAAGTCTTCTAAGGGGTTGTCTGAACACATGTTTAGGAAAGAGTCTTTTTCATCCTTAGAAACTTTTTCCACATAGGAAAGAGTCTTTTTCATCCAGGTTGTCGATCGATGGCAGGTGTTTTAGGTCGATCGACGTCATTTCCGTATTGTCGATCAATTTCGTCGTCAATCTCTGTATTTTCTTCTAGTTCTAAGTCTATTGCCTTTTCCTTAGCCTTTTAAGCAGTGGTTTTCCGGTTCTCGTGAGATGGATTTGGGTCAAGATCGTTAAGAAGAATAGGATGAGAGTTGCTTTTTCCGGTCTTGTCGGTGTCGTCAGGTTTTCCAACATCTGTGTTATTCCTCGTATCTGCTGCGAGGTTTTTCCCGCTGCGCAGCATTACGGCCCTGACTTGACGTCTCGGGTTTAAATCAGTTCTTCCGGGAAGACATCCAGCATCTCTTTTCACGGCAGTTGCAATCTCAGCTACTTGACCTTCTAATTTTCGGATTAGTTCTCCCAAAGAATCTGCTTTCTCCATTAATTCTCTGTAAACCATATTTATTTTTCTGTAAAACTCTGATTTTGTCTTACGGTTGCCAGTAAGAGCTTGCCTGATATTGAACCTCTCTCTTCTTGTACGTGAGTTTACAGCAGTGTCATAAGCTTGGGTAAAGCTATCGACATGAAGCAAAGAGTAGGGATCAGAACAGTTCGTTCCTTCATCCAAATAATCATCGGTGTCAGACAAAGCGTTGTCGTCGATCTGGGCTATATCAGATCGGTGTTGGTTTTGAAGAAAGGAATGAAGGGATTTAAGGGAATTCTTAATTTCTATCAAATCAGAATTGTCTTTTGGACTTGTTGCTTTTTCTATCTCTTCATCCATCTTTTCATAGGATCTTCCCGTTGTCATATTCTTGATAAGACGTCTAGCTCCTTCGGGATTCCTAGGGATGAAATTTCCATCACTCGCTGTATCGAGTGTGGTTTTATAGCTCAAGTTAACACCTCCATAAAAGATGTTAAGAAGTTGTGGTTCTGAATAACCGTGATGGGGACATTCAAGTTCATAGCCTCTGAATCTTCCCCAGGCGTTTTTAAACGATTCGGGTGGACCTTCGCAAATGTAGAAATTTGCTTTCTTACTTCCCAGTAGCGTTCATCAGTCAAAAATTCTCTAAGGAAGGCACTTATAATCTCTTCCCAACAAGTGAGTGATCCTGTTGCTAATCAGTTTAACCACCTGAGGGCTTCTCCTTCTAGGGAGAATGAGAATAGTTTGCAACGATCATATTAATCTGGTATTAATTCTTCCAAATTTTCAATGTGATCTTGTGGGTGTTCTGGGAGGGATCCACGGAATGGGTTTTGACGAACCATACGGTAGTAATCTGCGTTAAACTTAGATTTCTTGGTATCATCTCCTGGTATTTTAATAGCGGACCTATTGGAATAGGTCCTACCAGGATCAAGGTAGTCTTGTATGGACAATTTTATATCTTCACCTTTAGTTAAGGTGGAATTTTCCTTAACAGGGATTTCAGTCCCCTGTTCAGTTTGGCTAGCTTCATTGCTCGTTTGACCATTTAGTTCAGTTTGGACTACTTTCTCATTAGCGGGCTTGGTAAGAAAAACTTACCTGATTCCGGCTGGATGGTATCGATCGATGTTGGCAGCTCCGTATCGGTCAATTCTTCTGACTCAATGTTGCTCGATGGAAACGTGTCTCCGTCGATCGATGGTTGGTCGCGCTCTGTGTTCTCCATTCTTTGTGTCTGCGTAACAGATTAAGCAAGAAAACTTTAGCAAGTTTTTCGTAACAAGTCTATACTAAATTCTAAATTAAATCTAATGGTAATAAGAAAGAGTCCCAGGCAACGGCGCCAAATTTGATATCACTCAAATTACCCTAAAGAGTGTTACTCTCATCAAAAGAGGTTCAGATGTAGTACTTAAGGATCAAATCCACAGAGACTCTAGGATTACTCAATAGACTTAAATAATTAGAAATGAAGATAGACTAGAAGGTTTTAATAGTTTTAAAAGCAGTAAATGATAAATCAAAAACAATAGTGATTCAATAGATTGAATTGAAGTGGTTTCAAGAATGGGAAAGCAGCTAGATTCAGGTAAATCTCAGGTATGAAATGTATGCACTTAGTTTAGACTAAAGGGTTTGATGGTTTTTGAACTAAACAATGATTTAACCAGATAGGTTATCTTCGCTATATCTCGGATCTCAACTGTCGTATTTTGATCTCGAGAGAGTGTCAATCGATGTGACTAGATTTACATCGACCGATACACCTTTGTAACGATCGACTGACAGAACGATAGTTGCATCGATCGATGGTTATTCTAGCGAGCCTTGCAAACGGGTTTAACTTGTTCTCTAACCTTCTCAGACCAACTGTCGTTGTGCCTGAGTTGGTTAGATCACGCAAGTGGGTTCATGTATTGAGGGGAAACGATTAGTTGGACTCAATTAATCCTAAGATCTAAAATGAAGGTGATCAATCTCAATTTTAGCATTAAGTTCGCAAGCAATGAAAGAACAATCAAAACACCTTTTATATAGTCATATTAACAGTACATAATTTCAACCATGGTGAGAAACCTAAATCTAACGATTGGTTTACTGAAACATATTCATGAGAGACAAAGTCATGATGGTGTGAAATAAACTCAAATGAAACATAGAACACAAATAGATAGAGTAATAGAGATAAAGGAGTTCAAGATCTTCTCTGTTTTGCAGTCTCAGATCTATCTCTCCAATCCTAAGATCTTCTAATGGTAGCCAAAATGTTCCTTCTCCAAACTAGGTCTTTTTGCAAGTGTCTACTAAAAATGATACAAAACCCTAGTACATATAGCCTAACAGGCGGCTAGGGACTTAAGTTGCAAATAATAGATCTTCAAGGAAATGAAATCTTTTAATTTGCGATTTCATTCGTGTGACTGGGCATCGATCGATTCACATGTATGTATGTCGATCGATGGTAAGTGATTATGATCGACCAATGTTGCTCTTCAAGCGTCGATCGGTTTTCCTTGCGTAAAAGCATTCCAAAATGTCCCAAAAGTATCATTTCCTTCCATCAGGTGAATAAACCTGTATTTGCTTTGAAAGGACTCTAAAACATGATTAATACATCTTAAAACCTTTATATACCATGTATAAAAACGGGTGAAAATCATGGTATATCAGACACCCACGGACATCCTCTGTGTACTGAACAGACAGCCCACGTGGGCCAAAATCACCCGGACTGTAAGACCCGATCCCGGACGACTAGGCCGTGGTCGAAGGCTTACGTCGCTCGGTCCACTTCCTGGCTGAACCTCTTAATTTTTGCCCTTTATTTATAATATCGCCTAAGGCGATGGCTAACTTAGATCTTAGCTAAAGACTTCCCTAGTCATTAATAGCCTAGATCCTTTCAAAAGATACGCAGCGGATTATTCTCTAGTTAACCATTGGTCTAAAACCAATCTAACACTTGTCTGGTCGAATCACCTTAGCCTTGGTCAGTTTACACAACCACCAATTAGCTTAAAAGTTAATCCTAAACTTAAACCAAGTCATACGATTCTGAGGTTCCATTCCCCTAAACCATTCTATCTAGATCTACATAAGTAAATGCTAGATCATACCTTTGCCACATCTATGGAGCTTATTAGCTCATCGGTCCTCCATTGACTCAAATTGCTCTTGCTTGACAGCTGGACCCCGATCACTCAATGATATTACTGGTCCTTATCATGACTCCTGCATCAAATAACTCCCCTAGGTACTTAGTCATTCAACCAACAATCCCCACTGACATAAGTAACCTTTGAGAAGTCTTTGAAAGGATAAGGGTTTGCATCTGGCCTTTCTCAGCTCATGCCCAATCCGAAATCCTTTTGCCTTATAGGCATTAGTACCAAGTCCATCTTCTGGACTGACAAAGCTCATTAGATCCTAAGTCAATCAACCAACCATCCTCACATGACTTGGAACTGATGAATCATCATCTGGCCTGACCGGCCTTGGGACTTAACCCAGACAACAGATATGACTTGTTCATACCAACCGATGCATTCCTTAATCAGATTAGTTCCGACACCTTGAACCATCATCCATAGGTCAGGTCGTCCATACTCAACCATGATCTTAACTTACACGGCTTTCCATGAATAATCACACCTAGGCTTAGTACCTATGGTCTACGACACATAGTACTAGCCAGACACTTCGTCATGACTCTTAGCCAATCTCGAAGCTATCAACACCAAGTTGATATCTTGAAGCATCACATCAATACTCTTATTCCAGCAACGTGACTATCCATACTATTGTTCGGCCACCAAACCATCGTCATGAAACATGATCCAACCACTAGACTTGATAAGCCATCGTCTACTTAGCAGGTACTGATATAACCGGCCTTCCATTGCCATCATGTGGGTCTACACCCTACATAAGGCATATGGCGCCTATCCTACTCACCAACCCGAGGTTGATTGTATGATATCCCACTTAGCCTTTGCGGCTAGAACCATCCAACCATAGCCGGATCATCCATAGTCCCGTCAAACCGTCTGGTTAAGATCTAGGTGCGATCGACCAGTTATAAGTCCGGCCCAAAGGCTCACAGACCTTCTTATCTGATCCGACCCAAAGCCTGGATCCATACCACAGAGTAAGGCCCAAGACCAAACCGGATTTCCCTGCAACCAATCAGACCTTGCGACACAACACTCCGGTTAAACTAACCGTCCGTCTGTTCGACTATGCAGCCGCGGACTGTCCACTTGGTTCAGCCTAAGCCTTGAACCAATGGCACCTTTTGGAACTTACACCCTTTGGGAACTAGTACCCTTTGGACACTTTTCCCTCTTGGCAACTCATGACCCTTGGCATCTCGCACCCATTCAGATGTTCCAACAGTTCGACATAACCGTCTGTATGGACTGTGTGGTCTTTGCGTGTGTCCAGCCTATGGCCAAAGGACCACGCCTTAACCTACACAAGACATGAACCATTGTAACTCTTCATGGAAGGGTTGCAACCTTTCATAACAGAACAGAACCGCCCCTATCCAATCGGATCACCTGAGTCCGGTTTAGACCATGCGCGTGCCTAACTCTATGGTTATGGACCGCGACCGCATTACTCAACCAGAACCACGGTTATAACCAATCCCAACATATCCACAAGGCCACGCCAATGTTAAGACGGAGTAGAAGAAGAATTAGATGAAATGAATAAGAAGAATGGGACACAAACCAAACGCCCATGGCTAGACCGGTTCGGACTGCCCGATGGTCTTAGCCGATGAGTCGGTGGTTACCCCACTGACCCTTTTGGATTGAACTACGGCTTTGGAGTCCTTCTCCAGACCTTTCTCTATACCCTGGGTATTCATAACCACACGGACTTCACTCTCCTAAACCGTTCTCCTTGCCGAAGGTACTAAACAACCACAACCGACCCTTTTCCGGCCGATCTCTCTCTCTCCCTTTCTATTTGGCCTCTGCCTTTTGTTTCTCACGAAACTTATTGAATGCCTTGATCTCTGGTCGTGCATCCTTTATATAGGCAACCAAGGCTCATGTGCGGAGAGTCACATCCCTTCGAAGCATCCTTATGGGACAGATCTTGGCCATCGATTACAATCAACGGTCCAGATCGTACCTGTTTGGATATAGAAGGCTCCAGACCTTCTTGGCACGTCCAACCCAAGCCCAGAATTGGTACTCAAGCCCACGGCCTGCACACAAGAGCCCAACGACTCATGAACCACATGGCCGGACCTCATGGCCCGCCACTGACCCGGACCCGGACCATCGGCCCGAAACTCAAACTGTCCGTGTAGCTGAGATGAGCTGGCTCCCAGCTGACCAAGCTGAGTGAGCTAGCAGTCCAGCTAGTGGAGCTGACTTAGTTTGGATCGAGCTAGAGTGAACTTAGTTTACCTTCATTGAGCTAACCGAGCTACTCGTTCACTTCGTCCAGCTATCGTCTAACTCGTCCAGCTATCGTCTAACTCGTCCTAGCTTGTTCTCTTCATCCTATTCAATTCTAAGTCCTTTGTTCTATTTATTGACGTAGACTGAGATTTCCCATGATCCATTCTGATTATTTCACTCATCCCACCTTGTTCACGATCAATTCTCTTGATCTGAGCCAAGGCCGTCTCGTTTCTATCGAAACGTCTAGGCCCTATGTCAAGATCCCGGGACGGGGATGCGACAAGTCTCCCCCACTTGAGATGGATTCGTCCTCAAATCCAGTGGTGGTTATACCTTGTCTCATGACAAAATGTCCCAACTGAACGTAGTCTCGTTTTGAACATGGAACAGAACAACTTGATTCTTTAAGAACCAAATGAACTCTCCAATGATCAAATCTCTTTGACCATTGATGTACCAGTCTCCCCCACTTGATAATGATTTAACCACAAAAATCCTATCAAGTGGTCCTTTCTGGTTTTGCTTATGGCACCCTGACTTGTCTACTTCAACCACAGTCGAGGGTCCATCAAGCATCCATTCAAGTGATACTTGTAAATCCATCCAAAGACATTCCTTGTGTCACTGAACGAACTCTTCAGGTTGCGGTCCTAGTATCCAACAAGTCTATGTCTTTCTTTTGAATATCGTCTTCTTTAAGGAGTAATGCTTATCTCTGTTGAGTCCTGGTAGACTCCTGGAAATCCCTAAGAAACCAAGCTTTAGTGGACTGCCTTGTTCCCCATACCACTCAACCGTAAACATAAACTACCTTAGACTGATTCACAACATCTTGTTGTAATCATATGCCACTGTCTTATGGAAAAATACTTTGGTTCATGATCATACCACGAAGGACGTCCCATAACATCCCTCATTGCATTGTCAATAACTTCAATACTTCTACTTCCAGTAGGTACCTAGATGAGTAGGATTTTGGTTTGATCACACATTTGGAAAACATCCCATACCATTCTCCAAAGCGTCTTACTATTGCGAATGCTGACACCATTCACAACAGCAATTATAATATACCTCAATCCCCATAATACTAAGATACTTAACATTATGTTCTTCCAATGATTGGAACAACCACCCTGAGATTCCTCAATTCTTTCTTTGGACGGATTCAGAGTGGAATTGATTCATTCCATCTAACTGGATCAATGGAAACCTACCTTGACTTATACCGAGTCCTAACTGATCCATCTGATCATAAGTCCACTCGTGTACTGGTCATGTAGTGTCTCCCTTGAGTCAGATTTTATTATTGCATATGCTTTACTTATTATGAACAGCCATCAAGGGATAACACTTAACTTCAGTAGAATGCTGCACATTTATTTCAACCTAAGCCGCTCTCTGGTCCATGTTACTTCCTTTTTTCAGGTCATCCATAAACAAGTCTTGCATTGCTTCCATCCCTTCCAACCCGTCTATTACTTCTAAATACTAGATCGATCAACCTTTCTGTTTTTAGGATCTTGCCCTTGGAAAATGTATCTTGGCTAAGCCGGTTCAACTTAGAATTCCCACATTCACAAGCATGATACCCTAGCTTACCTCAACTCTTTCTTGGCTCACCCCAACTAAAGTTTCATAGTCATCATAGTTTTGGAAACAATTTCGGTATGGAACGCAAAATCTTTGAGCGTTGTCCTAAACAGGATCAAGCATGCTCTGATACCAACTTGTAAGACCCGATCCCGGCCGACTAGGCCATGGTCGAAGGCTTACGTCGCTCGGTCCACTTCCTGGCCGAACCTCTTTAATTTTTGCCCTTTATTTATAATATCGCCTAAAGGCGATGGCTAACTTAGATCTTAGCTAAAGACTTCCCTAGTCATTAATAGCCTAGATCCTTTCAACAGATATGCAGCGGATTATTCTCTAGTTAACCATTGGTCTAAAACCAATCTAACCCTTGTCTGGTGGAATCACCTTAGCCTTGGTCAGTTTACTCAACTACCAATTAGCTTAAAAGTCAATCCTAAACCCAAACCAAGTCATACGATTCTGAGGTTCCATTCCCCTAAACCATTCTATCTAGATCTACATAAGTAAATGCTAGATCATACGTTTGCCACATCTATGGAGCTTATTAGCTCATCGGTCCTCCATTGACTCAAATTGCTCTTGCTTGACAACTGGACCCCGATCTCTCAATGATCTTACTTAAGGTTCTTATCATGACTCCTGCATCAAACAACTCCCCTAGGTACTTAGTCATTCAACCAACCATCCCCACTGAAATAATTAACCTGCGAGAAGTCTTTGAAAGGATAAGGGTCTGCATCTGGCCTTTCTCGGCTCATGCACAATCCAAAATCCTTTTGCCGTATTGGAAATGGTACCAAGTCCATCTTCTGGACTGACAAAGCTCATTAGATCCTAAGTCAATCAACCAAGCATCCTCACATGACTTGGAACTGATGAGTCATCATCTGGCCTGACCGGCCTTGGGACTTAACCCAGACAACAGATATGACTTGTTCATACCAACCGATGCATTCCTTAATCAGATTAGTTCTACACCTTGAACCATCATCCAGAGGTCAGGTCGTCCATACTCAACCATGATCATAACTTACACGGCTTTCCATGAATAATCACACCTAGGCTTAGTACCTATGGTCTACGACACATAGTACTAGCCATACACTTCGTCATGACTCTTAGCCAATCTCGAAGCTATCAACACCAAGTTGATATCTAGAAGCACCACATCAATACTCTTACTCCAGCAACGTGACTATCCATACTATTGTTCCGCCATCAAACCATCGTCATGAAACATGATCCGACCACTAGACTTGATAAGCCATCGTCTGCTTAGCAGTTACTGATATAACCGGCCTTCCATTGCCATCTTGTGGGTCTACACCCTACATAAGGCATATGGCGCCTATCTTACTCACCAACCCAAGTTTGATTGTAAGATATCTCACTTAGCCTTTTCGGCTAGAACCATCCAACCATAGCTGGATCGTCCATAGTCCCGTCTAACAGTCTGGTTAAGATCTAGGTGCGATCAACCAGTTATAAGTCCGGCCCAAAGGCTCACAGACCTTCTTATCTGATCTGACCCAAAGCCTGGATCCATACCACAGAGTAAGGCCCAAAACCAAACCGGATTTCCCTGCAACTGATCAGACCTTGCGACACAACACTCCGGTTAAACTAACAGTCCGTCCGTTTGACTATGCAGCCGCAGACTGTCCACTTGGTTCGGCCTAAGCCTTGAACCAATGGAACCGTTTGGAACTTACACCCTTTGGGAACTAATACCCTTTGGACACTTGTGCCTCTTGGCAACTCATGACCCTTGGCATCTCGCACCCATTCAGATGTTCCAACCGTTCGACCTAACCGTCCGTATGGACTGTCTGGTCCGTGCGTGTGTCCGGCCTATGGACAAAGGACCACGCCTTAACCTACACAAGACATGAACCATTGTGACTGTTCAGGGAAGTGGTGCAACCGTTCAGAACAGAACAGAACCGCCCCTATCCAATCGGATCACCTGAGGCCGGTTTAGACCATGCGCGTGCCTAACTCGACGGTTATGGACCGCGACCGCATTACTCAACCAGAACCACGGTTATAACCAATCCCAACATATCCACAAGGCCACGCCAATGTTAAGAAGGAGTAGAAGAAGAATTAGATGAAAATAATAAGAAGAATGGGACACAATCCAAACGCCCATGGCTAGACCGGTTCGGACTGCCCGATGGTCTTAGCCGATGAGTCGGTTGTTACCCCACTTACCCTATTGGATTGAACCACGCTTTGGAGTCCTTCTCCAGACCTTTCTATATACCCTGGGTATTCATAACCACACGGCCTTCCCTCTCCTAAACCGTTCTCCTTGCCGGAGGTACTAAACAACCACAACCGACCCTTTTCCGGCCGATCTCTCTCTCCCTTTCTATTTGGCCTCTGCCTTTTGTTTCTCACGAAACTGATTGAATGTCTTGATCACTGGTCGTGCATCCTTTATATAGGAAACCAAGGGTCATGTGCGAAGAGTCACATCCCCTCGAAGCATCCTTCTGGGACAGATCTTGGCCATTGATTAAAATCAACGGTCCAGATCGTACCTGTTCGGATATAGAAGGTTCCAGACCTTCTAGGCACGTCCAACCCAAGCCCAGACTTGGTACTCAAGCCCACGGCCTGCACACAAGAGCCCAACGACTCATGGACCACATGGCCAGACCTCATGGCCCGCCACTGACCCGGACCCGGACCATCGGCCCGAAACTCGAACTGTCCGTGTAGCTGAGATGAGCTGGCTCCCAGCTGACCCAGCTGAGTGAGATAGCAGTCCAGCTAGTGGAGCTGACTTAGTTTGGATGGAGCTAGAGTGAACTTAGTTTACCTTCATTGAGCTAACCTAGCTACTTGTTCACTTCGTCCAGCTATCGTCTAACTCGTCCTAGCATGTTCTCTTCATCCTATTCAATCCGTCTAAGTCCTTTGGTCTATTTATTGACATAGACTGAGCTTTCCCATGATCCATTCTGATAATTTCACTCATCCCACCTTGTTCACGATCAATTCTCTTAATCTGAACCAAGGCAGTCTCGTTTCTATCGAAACATCTAGGCCCTATGTCAAGATCCCGGGACGGGGATGCGACACGAACAGTCCAGGTCCTGTGTGTGCTGACGGACACACACGGACACACACGGACAGCCACAGACGGCCTGTGTGTGCTGACGGACAGCCACGGACAGCCACAGACGTCCTGTGTGTGCTGGCGGACACCCACGGACGTCCTGTGTGTACTGAACAGACAGCCCATGTGGGCCAAAATCACCCGAACAGTCCACAGGAAGGGTCAGCGTGCTTAGTCCAAGGAGCAACGTGCTGATATGTGTACTGATGGACAGCCACAGACGTCATGTGTGTGCTGACAGACACACACGGACAGCCAGAGACGTCATGTGTGTGCTGACGGACAGCCACAGACGTCCTGTGTGTGCTGTCGGACAGCCACATATGTCTTGTGTGTACTGAACAAACAGCCCACGTGGGCCAAAATCACCCGAACAGTCCACGGGAAGGGTCGGCGTGCTGAGTCCAAGGACCAACGTGCTGATATGTGTACTGATGGACAGCCACAGACGTCCTGTGTTTGCTGACAAACACACATGGACACAAACGGACACACACAGACAGCCACGAACGTCCTGTGTGTGCTGACGGACACCCACGAACATCCTGTGTGTGCTGATGGACACCCACGGATGTCCTGTGTGTACTGAACAGACAGCCCACGTGGGCCAAAATCACCCGAACAGTCCACGGGAAGGGCCAGCATGCTGAGGCAAGGACAAGGGTGTTGATATGTCTACTGATCGACAGCCACTGACGTCCTGTGTGTGCTGACAGACACACACAGACACACACGGACGTCTTGTGTGTGCTGACGGACAGCCACATACGTCATGTGTGTGCTGGCGGACACCCACGGACGTCCTATGTGTACTGAACGGACAGCCCACGTGGGCCAAAATCACCCGAACAGTCCACGGGAAGGGTCAGCGTGCTGAGTCCAAGGACCAATGTGCTGATATGTGTACTAATGGACAGCCAAGGACGTCCTGTGTGTGCTGACGGACAGCCACGGACAGCTACGGACGTCCTGTGTGTGCTGGCGGACAGCCACAGACGTCCTGTGTGTACTGAACAGACAGCCCACGTGGGCCAAAATCACTCGAACAGTCCACGGGAAGGGTCAGCGTGCTGAGTCCAAGGACTAACATGCTGATATGTGTACTGATGGACAGCCACGGACGTCATGTGTGTGCTGACGGACACACATGAACACAAACAGACACACACAGACAGCCACGGACGTCCTGTGTGTGCTGACGGACACCCACAGACGTCCTGTTTGTGCTGAACAGATAGCCCACGTGGGCCAAAATCACCAGAACAGTCCACGGGAAGGGCCAGCGTGCTGAGGCAAGGACCAGTGTGCTGATATGTGTGCTGATGGACAGCCACGGACGTCCTGTGCGTGCTGACGGACACACACAGACACACACGGACGGCCTGTGTGTGCTTACGAACAGCCACGGACGTCCTGTGTGCGCTGTCGGACACCCACGGATGTCCTGTGTGTACTGAACAGACATCCCACGTGGGCCAAAATCACCCGAACAGTCCACGGGAAGGGTCAGCCTGCTGAGTCTAAGGACCAACGTGCTGATATGTGTACTGATGGACAGCCACAGACGTCCTGTGTGTGCTGACGGATACACACGGACGTCCTTTGTGTACTGAACAGACAGCCCACGTGGGCCAAAATCACCCGAACAGTCCACGGGAAGGGTCAGCGTGCTGAGTCCAAGGACCAACATGCTGATATGTGTACTGATTGACAGCAACAGACGTCCTGTGTGTGCTGACAGACAAACACGGACTAACACGAATGGCCTGTGTGTGCTAACGGACAGCCATGGATAGCCACGGATGTCATGTGTGTGCTGACAGACAACCACAGACAGCCACGGACATCCTGTGTGTGCTGGCGGCTACCCACGGACGTCCTGTGTGTACTAAACGGACAGCCCACATGGGCCAAAATAACCCGAACAGTCCACGGGAAGGGCCAACATGCTGAGGCAAGGACAAGGGTGTTGATATGTCTACTGATCGACAGCCACTGACGTCCTGTGTGTGCTGACAGACACACACAGACACACACGGACGTCTTGTGTGTGCTGACGGACAGCCACATACGTCATGTGTGTGCTGGCGGACACCCACGGACGTCCTATGTGTACTGAACGGACAGCCCACGTGGGCCAAAATCACCCGAACAGTCCACGGGAAGGGTCAGCGTGCTGAGTCCAAGGACCAATGTGCTGATATGTGTACTAATGGACAGCCAAGGACGTCCTGTGTGTGCTGACGGACAGCCACAGACAGCTACGGACGTCCTGTGTGTGCTGGCGGACAGCCACAGACGTCCTGTGTGTACTGAACAGACAGCCCACGTGGGCCAAAATCACTCGAACAGTCCACGGGAAGGGTCAGCGTGCTGAGTCCAAGGACTAACATGCTGATATGTGTACTGATGGACAGCCACGGACGTCATGTGTGTGCTGACGGACACACATGAACACAAACAGACACACACAGACAGCCACGGACGTCCTGTGTGTGCTGACGGACACCCACAGACGTCCTGTGTGTGCTGAACAGATAGCCCACGTGGGCCAAAATCACCAGAACAGTCCACGGGAAGGGCCAGCGTGCTGAGGCAAGGACCAGTGTGCTGATATGTGTGCTGATGGACAGCCACGGACGTCCTGTGCGTGCTGACGGACACACACAGACACACACGGACAGCCTGTGTGTGCTTACGAACAGCCACAGACGTCCTGTGTGCGCTGTCGGACACCCACGGATGTCCTGTGTGTACTGAACAGACATCCCACGTGGGCCAAAATCACCCGAACAGTCCACGGGAAGGGCCAGCATGCTGAGGCAAGGACAAGGGTGTTGATATGTCTACTGATCGACAGCCACTGACGTCATGTGTGTGCTGACAGACACACACAGACACACACGGACGTCTTGTGTGTGCTGACGGACAGCCACATACGTCATGTGTGTGCTGGCGGACACCCACGGACGTCCTATGTGTACTGAACGGACAGCCCACGTGGGCCAAAATCACCCGAACAGTCCACGGGAAGGGTCAGCGTGCTGAGTCCAAGGACCAATGTGCTGATATGTGTACTAATGGACAGCCAAGGACGTCCTGTGTGTGCTGACGGACAGCCACGGACAGCTACGGACGTCCTGTGTGTGCTGGCATACAGCCACAGACGTCCTGTGTGTACTGAACAGACAGCCCACGTGGGCCAAAATCACTCGAACAGTCCACGGGAAGGGTCAGCGTGCTGAGTCCAAGGACTAACATGCTGATATGTGTACTGATGGACAGCCACGGACGTCATGTGTGTGCTGACGGACACACATGAACACAAACAGACACACACAGACAGCCACGGACGTCCTGTGTGTGCTGACGGACACCCACAGACGTCCTGTGTGTGCTGAACAGATAGCCCACGTGGGCCAAAATCACCAGAACAGTCCACGGGAAGGGCCAGCGTGCTGAGGCAAGGACCAGTGTGCTGATATGTGTGCTGATGGACAGCCACGGACGTCCTGTGCGTGCTGACGGACACACACAGACACACACGGACGGCCTGTGTGTGCTTACGAACAGCCACGGACGTCCTGTGTGCGCTGTCGGACACCCACGGATGTCCTGTGTGTACTGAACAGACATCCCACGTGGGCCAAAATCACCCGAACAGTCCACGGGAAGGGTCAGCCTGCTGAGTCTAAGGACCAACGTGCTGATATGTGTACTGATGGACAGCCACAGACGTCCTGTGTGTGCTGACGGATACACACGGACGTCCTTTGTGTACTGAACAGACAGCCCACGTGGGCCAAAATCACCCGAACAGTCCACGGGAAGGGTCAGCGTGCTGAGTCCAAGGACCAACATGCTGATATGTGTACTGATTGACAGCAACAGACGTCCTGTGTGTGCTGACGGACAAACACGGACTAACACGAATGGCCTGTGTGTGCTAACGGACAGCCATGGATAGCCACGGATGTCATGTGTGTGCTGACAGACAACCACAGACAGCCACGGACATCCTGTGTGTGCTGGCGGCTACCCACGGACGTCCTGTGTGTACTAAACGGACAGCCCACATGGGCCAAAATAACCCGAACAGTCCACGGGAAGGGCCAACATGCTGAGGCAAGGACAAGGGTGTTGATATGTCTACTGATCGACAGCCACTGACGTCCTGTGTGTGCTGACAGACACACACAGACACACACGGACGTCTTGTGTGTGCTGACGGACAGCCACATACGTCATGTGTGTGCTGGCGGACACCCACGGACGTCCTATGTGTACTGAACGGACAGCCCACGTGGGCCAAAATCACCCGAACAGTCCACGGGAAGGGTCAGCGTGCTGAGTCCAAGGACCAATGTGCTGATATGTGTACTAATGGACAGCCAAGGACGTCCTGTGTGTGCTGACGGACAGCCACGGACAGCTACGGACGTCCTGTGTGTACTGAACAGACAGCCCACGTGGGACAAAATCACTCGAACAGTCCACGGGAAGGGTCAGCGTGCTGAGTCCAAGGACTAACATGCTGATATGTGTACTGATGGACAGCCACGGACGTCATGTGTGTGCTGACGGACACACATGAACACAAACAGACACACACAGACAGCCACGGACGTCCTGTGTGTGCTGACGGACACCCACAGACGTCCTGTGTGTGCTGAACAGATAGCCCACGTGGGCCAAAATCACCAGAACAGTCCACGGGAAGGGCCAGCGTGCTGAGGCAAGGACCAGTGTGCTGATATGTGTGCTGATGGACAGCCACGGACGTCCTGTGCGTGCTGACGGACACACACAGACACACACGGACGGCCTGTGTGTGCTTACGAACAGCCACGGACGTCCTGTGTGCGCTGTCGGACACCCACGGATGTCCTGTGTGTACTGAACAGACATCCCACGTGGGCCAAAATCACGCGAACAGTCCACGGGAAGGGTCAGCCTGCTGAGTCTAAGGACCAACGTGCTGATATGTGTACTGATGGACAGCCACAGACGTCCTGTGTGTGCTGACGGATACACACGGACGTCCTTTGTGTACTGAACAGACAGCCCACGTGGGCCAAAATCACCCGAACAGTCCACGGGAAGGGTCAGCGTGCTGAGTCCAAGGACCAACATGCTGATATGTGTACTGATTGACAGCAACAGACGTCCTGTGTGTGCTGACGGACAAACACGGACTAACACGAATGGCCTGTGTGTGCTAACGGACAGCCATGGATAGCCACGGATGTCATGTGTGTGCTGACAGACAACCACAGACAGCCACGGACATTCTGTGTGTGCTGGCGGCTACCCACGGACGTCCTGTGTGTACTAAACGGACAGCCCACATGGGCCAAAATAACCCGAACAGTCCACGGGAAGGGCCAACATGCTGAGGCAAGGACAAGGGTGTTGATATGTCTACTGATCGACAGCCACTGACTTCCTGTGTGTGCTGACAGACACACACAGACACACACGGACGTCTTGTGTGTGCTGACGGACAGCCACATACGTCATGTGTGTGCTGGCGGACACCCATGGACGTCCTATGTGTACTGAACGGACAGCCCACGTGGGCCAAAATCACCCGAACAGTCCACGGGAAGGGTCAGCGTGCTGAGTCCAAGGACCAATGTGCTGATATGTGTACTAATGGACAGCCAAGGACGTCCTGTGTGTGCTGACGGACAGCCACGGACAGCTACGGACGTCCTGTGTGTGCTGGCGGACAGCCACAGACGTCCTGTGTGTACTGAACAGACAGCCCACGTGGGCCAAAATCACTCGAACAGTCCACGGGAAGGGTCAGCGTGCTGAGTCCAAGGACTAACATGCTGATATGTGTACTGATGGACAGCCACGGACGTCATGTGTGTGCTGACGGACACACATGAACACAAACAGACACACACAGACAGCCACGGACGTCCTGTGTGTGCTGACGGACACCCACAGACGTCCTGTGTGTGCTGGCGGACACCCACGGACGTCCTGTGTGTGCTGATGGACAGCCACAAACGTCCTGTGTGTGCTGACGGACAGCCACGGACGTCCTGTGTGTGCTGGCGGACACCCACGGACGTCCTGTGTGTACTGAACAGACAGCCCACGTGGGCCAAAATCACCCGAACAGTCCACGGGAAGGGTCAGGTGTGCTGACTCCAAGGACCAACATGCTGGTATGTGTACTGATGGACAGCCACAGACGTCCTGTGTGTGCTGACGGACAGCCAAGGACAGCCAAAGACGTCCTGTGTGTGCTGGCGGATGGCCACAGACGTCATGTGTGTACTGAACAGACAGCCCACGTGGGCCAAAATCACCCGAACAGTCCATGGGAAGGGTCAGCGTGCTGAGTCCAACGACCAACGTGCTGATATGTGTACTGATGGACAGCCACTGACGTCATGTGTGTGCTGACGGACACACAACGAAACAAACGGACACACACGGATAGCCACGGACGTCCTTGTGTGCTGACGAACACCCACGAACATCTTGTGTGTGCTGACGAACACCCACAGACGTCCTATGTGTACTGAACATACAGCCCACGTGGGCCAAAATCACCCGAACAGTTCACGAGAAGGGTCAGCGTGCTGAGTCCAAGGACCAACGTGCTGATATGTGTACTGATGGACAGCCACAGACGTCCTGTGTGTGCTGATGGACACACATGGACAGCCACGGACGTCCTGTGTGTGCTGACGGATAGCCACAGACAGCCACATGCATCCTGTGTGTGCTGGGGGATACCCACGGACGTCCTGTGTGTACTGAACAGACAGCCCACGTGGGCCAAAATGACCCGAACAGTCCACATGAATGGTAAGTGTGCTGAGTCCAAGGACCAACGTGCTGATATGTGTACCGATGGACATCCACGAACATCATGTGTGTGCAGACGGACACACACGGACAGCCACAGACGGCCTGTGTGTGCTAACGGACACCCACAGAAGTCCTGTGTGTACTGAACAGACAGCCCACATGGGCTAATCACCCGAACTGTCCGCGGGAAGGGCCAGCGTGCTGAGTCCAAGGACCAGCGTGTTGATATGTGTATTGATGGACAGCCACAGACGTCCTGTGTGTGCTGACGGACACACACGGACACACACAGACGGCCTGTGTGTGCTGACAGACAGCCACGGACGTCCTGTGTGTGCTGGTGGACACCCACGGACGTCCTGTGTGTACTGAACAGACAGCCCACGTGGGTCAAAATCACCCGAACAGTCCACGGGAAGGGCCAGCATGCTAAGTCCAAGGACCAGCGTGCTGATATGTGTACTGATGGACAGCCACGGACGTCATGTGTGTGCTGACGGAAAAACACGGACACACACGGACAGCCACGGACGTCCTGTGTGTGCTGACGGAAAGCCACAGACGTCCTGTGTGTGCTGGCGGACACCCACAGACGTCCTGTGTGTACTAAACAGACAGCCCACGTGGGCCAAAATCACCCGAACAGTCCACAGGAAGGGTCAGCGTGCTGACTCCAAGGACCAACATGCAGATATGTGTACTGATGGACAGCCACAGACGTCATGTGTGTGCTGACGGACACACACGGACAAACACGAATGGCCTGTGTGTGCTGACGGACAGCCACGGATAGCCACGGATGTCATGTATGTGCTGACGGACAGCCACAGACAGCCACAGACATCCTGTGTGTGCTGGCAGACACCCACGGACGTCCTGTGTGTACTGAACAGACAGTCCACATGGGCCAAAATAACCCGAACAGTCCACATGAAGGGCCAACGTGCTGAGTCCAAGGACCAGCGTGCTGATATGTGTACTGATAGACAGCCACAGACGTCTTGTGTGTGCTGACTGACAGCCACCGACGTCCTGTGTGCGCTGACTGATATCATGCATATTTCCATTGTTTTATCCATCCATCCATATGCATTTTGATCATATAGATTAGGATTTAGTCATGTTTAGGTTGCATTTTGCATACATGAGTCCTTATCAGGTATTGGAGTATCACATGGAGTTCTTGGAGACGTTTGGGTGCATTTGGAGCTCAACAGAAGTGTTTAAAGTGATCAGCGGACGAGCAACACACCGGAGCGACCTAACCGCAGCGACACGATGAAGTCGCTGTGCCTTACCTCTCGGAGCGACCTAACCGGAGCGACGTCCTGAAGTCGCTGTGCCTTACCTCTCGGAGCGACCACGTTGGAGCGACGTCCTGAAGTCGCTCGCTCTTTTGACGAAACAGAGCTCAAAACTGAGATAAGAATGGATGCTTTCGAGAACTCAAGAATCTACAAGGAGAAGACTAAGGCTTTCCATGACAAGAACATCCTGAAGAGAGAGTTTAAAGAAGGAGACCAAGTTCTTCTCTACAACTCTAGGCTGAAGTTGTTTCCAGGAAAGCTTAAGTCAAGGTGGTCCGGTCCTTTCAAGGTCAAGGAGGTTAGACCATATGGCGCAATAGTTTTGTGGAGCACTGATGGAAGAGACTTCACAGTCAATGGACAAAGGGTTAAGCTCTACATGGCTACTGCACCAGAGGAAGATGGGGTTTCAACTCCACTGTCTGATCCTACCCCGGCCTAATCTAAAAGGAGGCAAAGTCAAGCTCGGGACTTAAAACAAGCTCACTTGGGAGGAAGTCCCATGCGTATCCTTGTATATATTGCATTGGTATTTCCATTTTTCATCTTATTGCATAAAAAAAAAAAAGAGAGAGAAGTTGTGTGCAAGTGCTTGATCGGTTCATTTTGAGCAGGAGTCGTGCGTGGGAGCGAGGTCTCACAGCGACACCTCAAGGTCGCTCCAGCTGGGAGCGAGGTTTCGAGAGCGACACTCCAAGGTCGCTCGCGTTTTCGTCGTCGGATCAAGAAAAATCGCCTCAGAGCGAGGTCTCGGAGCGAGGCCGAAGGGTCGCTCCAGCTGGGAGCGATATTATGGGAGCGACACCTCGGAGTCGCTCGCGTTTTCGACGAAACGGAGCTCAAAAACTGACCCGGAGCGACGTCCTAGAGCGACACCTTGAAGTCGCTCCAGCCCAGAGCGAGGTTTCGAGAGCGACACTCCAAGGTCGCTCGCGGTTTTGTCGAAACACGACGCGAGGAAACGACTCGGGAGCGACCTTTCCCAGCGACACCCTCACGTCGCTCCCGAACCGGTCCAGGTAAGTTTCCTAACTCTAAACCCCGGTTTAATTCAAGTAAACCGACCCTAACCACCCTAGACCGAACCGGACGACCCTAACCCTACCCCCAACCCCCGCGACTCTATCTCTCTCACTCTCCCCTCCTCTCACAAACTCACAAACTCTCTCAAACTCACCCACACCAAAAATCCCAAAACCTTCTCAATTCTCACCCAAATCAACTAGTTCTTGTTTCTAAACCAAGCTTTCGCCCCTGTAGCATATTCCTCACCACCCATTCACCATTTCCTTTCATCCAGAGCAAGGTATTGAGTTTTTAAATTCAAATTCGTAGGTCCATGAACCCTAGAATTTGAAAGTCGAAATTTGGTCACTTTCTTGCTAGATTGTGGTGAAATAGACTAGGGAAAGTTTATCTATCAAGTTGGGTTGTTGAATTAATGGTGAAATTGAGTTTAATTTGCACTTTGGCAAAATTAGGGTTCATGGAATTAGGGATTTTTCGAATTTGACCTTAATTGGGTGAGTTTGTGGGTGAACTAGATGTGTTAAGGTGTTACAAGAGTGAGAATTGTTGCATTGTGTTGAACTTGAGTTTAAATTGATAATTCATTTGTTAAGTTCACTTTTGCAATTTTCTCTTGCAAAATCCTGTTTTCTTTACTTCCAACTACTTATCCCTTTTCAAGTTTTTACTTCTTCAGGTGAAAATGGTTAAAAAGACAAAGGGAAAGTTGGAAGCTGAGAAGCAAGAAGCTGAAAGAAAAGAGTTTGCACTAAGAGGAAAAGCTTTATCCTGCGAGCCAACTGGGTCAGGGACGCAGAGAACCGTTCGACAGCAGACTTTGGCTGCAAGGAAATCGCAAGAACAAGAGAAGAGGGCTGGGAAAAGTGTAGCAGTTCCCACTCATGAGGAGAGTGAAACTGAGAGTGCTGATGAGCAGGCACCTACGAAAAAAGCCAAGATGTCCAAAGGAAAAGGGGTTGCTGTGGATCGAGACAGGGCAAAAACTCCATCTGTGGAGGAGCTGTATGATCACTTGAAGAATGGGGTCACTTGGGCTCCAACCAGGTTCGCCGACCTCGATTTGCTGAAGGAGTTGGGCCTAGAATCCGATATTGAGGCGATGCTGGGACATTTGAAGATGCCAAAACTCCTCACCATGGCTTATCCTTTCTACAAGGATGTCACTTGTCAGTTCCTATCCTCTCTTGTGGTCACTTACCACGACACGGCGCATGTGAGGCAAGGATGGGGAAAAATCACGTTCAAGGTCAATGGAAGGGAATACAACATGAACTTCAAGGACATTGGGAGGGTCATGGGGTTCCAAGACCTAGAAGACCACTCACTTCCCAAGTGTGAGAACCTCCCCACAGAGCTTTGGAAGTTGATCACTGGAAACAGGCACTCTACCGGGGCTGACAAGAACTCACACATCCGACACCCGTCTGTACGCTACCTCCACAGATTGCTAGTCCATGCTTTCTACCCACGGAAGCAAGCTGGTAATGTTACTGAGGAAGACATGCGACTGCTCTGTCCGGCTATCCGTCCTTACGCTCAACCTGGAGTGTTACCCCTTCCCAGCACTGATATCTATGCTACCTTTGGGATGGTCAGTTTCTTTGTGGGCCGTCCCGAACACTACAGAGACTGGGCGTGGTACACCACTGATTCGCGCCCAAAGATGGGGATAGGCGGAATGATCACACCACTGCTCCAATTTCTGAATGTTCCCTTGGGAAAGGACGCAGCGGGGCCTAGGTTCATTGATGGCACCTACTTGAGGATTGCCACCTATTTCAGTGGGATGTATGGGAAGGACTATGTCTACCACTACTACTTGCAGGGCAAGCCAGTCGAGGTGGTTCTTCCAAACCGGAACCTGACGAGTTTAGAGATACCAGGAGCTGTCAGCTTCAACATTCCCCAGGAGTACTTTCTCGGAGAACACGGGCCTCTCGATCCAATTCAAGCAGCTTCATCAAGGAGAAGGAGTGTCCCTACGCAACCTGACCCGCCTGTTGCAGACACGTCTGAGCATATCTATGGACCTCCGCGCTACTACTTCAAGCCCCATGACGGAGTCCTTCCCCCTGGAGCTCTCCGTGATGCTTATGACCACATTGGTCGTCTCCAGAGGTGGAACAAAGCTCAGGACAGAACGATATAGAAAGCTGAAGGATAAGTGCAAGGCGCTCAGCAAGACTGTGAAGAAGCAGGCAAAGACTTCAGCCAAGTTCATGAAGAAAGTAGCTGATGTCTTAACTAGGGGAGGAATAGCTGGATGTAGCTCAGCCGATTTTGCTTTCGCGAACACCTCAAACCCCCAGCCCCCACCCCGCCTGATGCTCTTGGCTTCCCCCTCACTGCTGCGCAGCTTCAGCGTAAGTGGAGGAACCCACCCACTCAACCTTCCACTTCCGGCAACAAATCCCCATCCCTCGCTTCTTCTGACAGTGAGCACGAGATTGACGAGGTTGAGAGCCAGCCATGGTATGGAGGCTCCGGTTCAGCATCCGGTGGTTACTACACCACCTTCCCTCCTGACGACGACGATGCTGGGGCATCTGCCCCACCTATTATCCATAGGAGGTACTTCTTTCTCTCCCTTGTATATACCATTTCATTTTTGCATATTAGTTTTCTTCTCGGTATCTCCTTCTTTCTTTGACAACACAAAGACTGTGTAACTCAAGTTTGGGGGAGGTACCAAGCATTTGATCATGTTTGCTTTGATTGTGTTTCATTTGAGTCATGCATTGCACACCTATTTGCATAAAAAAAAAAAAAAAAAAAAAAAAAGAGTTTTCATTTAGTTTGCATCATTTGCACCATTAGGAGAGTCTAGAGCATATAGGTTGCATTCACTTGCATTGGGAGCAATGATTTTAAATGCCTTGTAAAGAACACTACGTTGCACCATTGAGTAGCCATGCACCTCTCGAAAAGACTTGTATGTTTCGAGCCTTGAAAACTCTTCTTGAAACTTGTTGATTGCTGAAACTCAGTCTTTGAAGCCAACTACAACCTTACTAGAAATGAATGAACTTAATGCTTCTTGCTTAGGGTCCCTTGTATATGAGTCATGGCTATACACACTGGAGTTGTCACATCTTTTATGCCAATCTTTTTGACAAACTCTAGTGGTAGACCACTCCCAAAACCTTTCCTTCCTTTTAAGCTTTCATTGTTTGATGAGTGAGGCCTTCTTCGGAAAGTCTTACATGCGCATAATGTTGAGAGTATCGGGAACGACAATGCTTGATCTTCATTTTTGCTAGATTGGACACTCTTTTGTCTAGCTATAGGTGGGAGGGTGAGTGTTGTGATCATGATTTGGGGGAAATGAAAAATAAAAAAGATAGACTCTTTGTGCTTAAGTGAATTGATTTTCTGGGATAAGTAGAGAACCTCTAGCTCTAGTTTTGAAAGTCTTGGCCCCCAACCTAAAAAAAAAAATATAAAAAAAAAAAAAAAGAAATCAAACAAAAAAAAAAAAGAAAGAAAGAAAAGGGGGCTAGCAAAGTTGTTAGGAGCTAAGAGAATGTTTTGAGGTTGTTAAAAAATCCCTTGTAGATTTCAAAGAAAAAGAGTTAAAGTTCTTAGGATCTTTTGGTGAGAGATGTGAGTTGGGTTTGACATTTGGGAATGATGTGTAATTGTATGTTTGGGAAAGGGTAGAACAATGGAGATTGAGCATTGTATGCATGAGTTGGTCCCTTTCTTAGATATTTATGTGCAATGTCAAGGCTACTTGTTTTGAGAGTAAACCACCTTAAAGATCATATTGTTTTGAACTCTTGAATCACTTGAATAAAAGCCTTCCCTTACCCAACCAAATGACTTGGACCAACGGACCATTTGCAAGAATTCACCTGATGTTTTGTGCTTAATGAATGTGAGAGTTGGTTGATTTGAATGTGTGGATGTTTGATGATGAGTGTAGGGACAAAAGGAGTTGAGATAGGCCTAGAGAAGCTAGAGTGTAATAAGAGAGTGTGCTAATTATATTTGCTAGTGGTGTTTCTTTTGGCTATGAGCTCCCACCTTCAAATCTCTCTCCCTATGAGTTCTAGAAAGTTCACTTGTGGACAAGCAAAGAACAAGTTTGGGGGAGTTGATATCATGCATATTTCCATTGTTTTATCCATCCATCCATATGCATTTTGATCATATAGATTAGGATTTAGTCATGTTTAGGTTGCATTTTGCATACATGAGTCCTTATCAGGTATTGGAGTATCACATGGAGTTCTTGGAGACGTTTGGGTGCATTAGGAGCTCAAAAGAAGTGTTAAGGTGATCAGCGGACGAGCAACACACCGGAGCGACCTAACCGCAGCGACCGATGAAGTCGCTGTGCCTTACCTCTCGGAGCGACCTAACCGGAGCGACGTCCTGAAGTCGCTGTGCCTTATCTCTCGGAGCGACCACGTTGGAGCGACGTCCTGAAGTCGCTCGCTCTTTGACGAAACAGAGCTCAAAACTGAAGCCGGAGCGACCTCTCGCAGCGACACCCTGAGGTCGCTCCCGAAGCCCAGAGCGACGTGCTGGAGCGACTTGCCGAGGTCGCTGCGCGTCGCCTATCTGCTCGAATTCATGTTTTCTCAAGGGCCTTTTTTTTTTTTATGCACGCTTTTTATTCTGAAAACCTATGTTTTAATACTCTGTAAGCCACCAAGAGGGGATTATCTTTGTTCTTAGAAAAACCACCAAAAACCTTTGGAAAGTCATCTCTTTGAATCAATTGATCAGTTTATTATTGAGAATTCTGTGTTCTTATCTATTTTTCCTGAGTTTCTCTACATGATAATCTGAAATCCACATGGGTTTAAGAGGAATCATGGAGATTAGAGAGTAATCACCTTTTGAATTCATGGGTTAGGGAGATTAGGGTGATTAGGTTAGAACTAGGATGTTTTAGTGTAGATCATTCATATTTCCTTGCTAGTTGAGTGAGCATAATGCATCTTCTGAGTTGGCCACTCAGTAGTTGAACCTTAGGCATTTCCCCCCCGAAAGGTGTTCGAGGAAATGCCCGAGACAACTCTTCTTAGCTTTTAGCATACTTTACCAAAGACATTTGTTGTTAGAGGTGCTAAGATAGCCATTGGACTTGCTAGTTATGATTGCTTTCATATTATTCAACCAAAGACATTTGATGTTTGACTGTGTTAAGTAAATGAACATTCATCTAGACATAGAGTTTGTTTAGGATTGTGTCCAAGCTTAAGGTTAATAGATTGATTGATCGTTTGCCATCTTTAGTTCGAAACTTGATCACCCGAGGTCTAATCCTATATCCATGAGTTCTCTTTTCCAATAGTTAACAAAGTATCATTAGTTATTTCTTTTAATTAGTCATAGTTTAAAAACCCATCTAAATCATTGATTGCACTTAGATTAAGTGATTACTTGCATTCTCGGTGCTTTGATATCTCTCAGAACTGGTTCGACAATCATTTATACTACAGCATTTGTCTTAGGAGCCTTGAAAACTCCTAACATCACTGACTGACAGCCACGGACGTCTTGTGTGTGATGGCGGACACCCACTGTTGTAGGCACGGGTCGGACGGACGGACGGACGGACGGACGGACGGATGGCCGTTCTGCGGTTCAGTCTTGCCTCGGACGGATGGTACTGGCCAGCTCGTCTCTTGCTTGTGATCAAACCTGAAACAGATAGGAACTTTTAGTGAGTTTTCAACAGGATGTAGAACAGAAACAAGTTATGATTCTTTTGGGTTTTTATGGAATTGGTAGAATGAAATCTAAAACAAAAGATAGAGAAGAGAGTAGATTGGCGGATGGGATCTGCTGCTGGACGTATGTCTCTCTCAGCAAGATGCCTAGGTCGGTTAAGAAGATAGATATGGATCCGGCTCTGTTGGACGTATGTCTCTCTCAAGATTCGGACAAGGAATGGAATGGATCGAAGGACGCCACAAAGAACAATGGATCGGCTCTTTGATATGTCACACGGCTGCTCTCATGTTTCACACAACTGAAAGACTTGGGTTTCTTTGCTAAAGCAAAAACGATTTCATAAAAGACTTAGCCGAAAAGTTGGCAACTACAAGGGTTTAAATAGATGTTCCTTACTGGACTTTAAATAAAAAAAAAGGCCTAGACAAATGGCCAAAGTCTTAACCGAAATAAAATAAAGAAAACAATAGACCGGTCGCGGTTTGAGATGTCCGGATCAGAACTCATAGTATGCTTGCTTGTTGCCTCATTAAAACCTTTCGGGAAAACCCAGTGGGACAAAACCTCGATAAGGAAAAAGAGTAAACACATACTACTCCTTCTGATGGTCGGCTATATCTCTGAACCGGAAGCAAGTTGGTTGGATGGATTGAGTATGAAGGTTGGAAATGGTCAGGCCGGCTTCATTCTGGCCGATGGAGGAGAACTGGCTCGAATGGACAGGGTCTGGAACCTCTAGTGGTTCACCGGTGTCTTCCAGCTTCAATTCAGACAACTCCTGGATCAATAGTGCTTGAACCGGTTTGTTCTTGTGCAAGCAGCTCCTGGACAGCTTTGGCAAATCCAGCTCCTATAACTCTTGAACCGGACCTTGTGGTAGGACCTTTGCAGATAATGGGAACCTCAGTCGTGGGTACTACTACAACATCCCCTCCCTCTTGAACAGGGTCTGCCTCAGAACATCTCCGTCATCTGCAATATAAGGGGACAAGTCAGACACATTGAACGTTCGGGAAACTTGGAACTCACCTGGCAGTTCTAGCCGGTAGGCATTGTCATTGATCCGATCGAGCACTCGGAATGGTCCGTCCCCTCGTGGGGATAATTTGCTCTTCCTCTCTTCCGGAAACCGTTCTGGCCTCATGTGGAGCCCACACCCAGTCGCCTGGTTGGAAGATAACTTCTGTGCGCCCCTTGTTGAACTTAATCCGGTTCCTTTCAGCCTTCTTCTCCAAGGTCTCCTTGACTTGCCGGTGCATGTTCTTCACAAACTCAGCCTTTTTGTCACCACTTTGGCTGTGAGTTGCATGGCTGGTGGCAATGCGGCTAGGTCCATGGGCGTCTCTGTTCTAAAGCCATACACGATCTCGGTCTGTCCATCAGTCTGTGGATGGCAAGTGGTCGAGAAAAGGAGCTTGGTTCCAAGCTTTTTCCATAATGTCCTCCAGAGGTGGCTGAGAGAAATTTTGTGTCTCGGTCGGACACGATGGTACGAGGCACTCCGTGTAAGCGCACCACTTCCTTGAAGAAGAGATCAGCGGTTTGGCTTGCATCATTGTGTCTGTTTTGGAACACGGAATGAAGTGTGCCATCTTGGAGAACCTGTGCCCTACAACAAAAATAGAAATCCTTTGTGTTCTATCTTGGGCAAGCCCAGCACAAAGTCCATAGACAGGTCGACCCACGGTTGCAATAGGAATAGGTAAAGGCATGTGTAATCCAGAAGGATGCGACCTGGATTTGGTTTGAGACAGACAGTGCACTTGGCGCAAAGGCTCTCGACGACTAGCGCCTCATCCGAGGCCAATAGAAGTGGTCGGACAGGACGTTCAGAGTTTTATCCCGACCGAAATGCCCCATCAACCCACCCCCCATGAGCTTCTCTGGTCAGTAATCTCGCATGGAACCATGAGGAATACACAGGCGTTCTCCTTGAAGAGGGAACCCGTCCTGCTGATAGAATGGACCCATGGCCCCCTTAGCCGTGTTACTGTAAAGCTCAGAAAAGTCAGGGTCAGTTTCATAAGACATTTTGAGTTGCTCAAAACCCATCATCTTAGCCTCCATGGTGGTAATGAGTGTGTGGCGCCGAGATAGGGGTCGGCCACTATGTTGTCCTTTCCCTTCTGTACTTAATCACATAAGGGAAAGTTTCCACGAACTCCAGCCACTAGCATGCCTCTTCTTGAGTGTGGTCTGGCCCCTCAAATGCTTAAGAGTCTCATGATCTGTATGAATAATAACACTCTTTAGACAAAAGATAATGTGTTGCCAAGTTTCAAGCGACCTTACTAGAGCATATAGCTCTTTATCATAGGTGGGGTAATTGAGGGCGGCTCCACTCAATTTCTCACTGAAAAAGGCCACTGGCCGGCCTCCTTGGTCAGCACGGCTCCTATTCCTGTCCCTGAAGCATCACACTCAATCTCAAAAGGTTTATCAAAGTTAGGAAGAGTTAAAACCGGTGCATGTGTCAAGCTATTTAAGTCTGTTGAAAGACTCCTCTTGGGCAGGGCCCCAAGCAAAGGTTACATTCTTCTTGATCACGGAGGTCATTGGGCGGCAATGGTACTGAAGTCCTTCACAAATCGTCGATAGGAACTGGCCAGTCCATGGAAGCTGTGGATATGTCCGATCGTGGTCGGAGTCGGCAGTCTTGTATCGCCTTGATCTTCTCTTCATCAACCTTCAGTCCTGTGAACTCACAACAAAGCCTAAAAATACCAACTGATCAGTGCAGAATACACATTTCTTAAGGTTAGCATAAAGGCCTTCTTGCCTTAAGGCTTTCAAAACCTGTTCTAGGGTCCCATGTGTTCAGTTAAAAACCTGCTGTAAAATCAAGATATCATCAAAATATACAACCACGAATTTACCAATGTAAGGTCGGAGGACCCATTCATGAGTCTCATGAAGGACTAGGGGCGTTGGTAAGGCCAAACGGCATCACCAGCCACTCGTATAGACCTTGCTTGGTCTTGAAGGCAGTTTTCCACTCATCTCCTCCTTCATTGCGGACTTGATGGTATCCACTCCTGAGATCAATCAATCTTAGAAAAACACAACAGACCCACTCAGTTCATCCAACATATCATCTAATCTAGTTATAGGGTACCGATGGTTATGTTGTTGATGGCTCGGCAGTCCACACACATGCGCCATTGTCCCATCTTTCTTAGGCACTAGTAGGACCGGGACTGCACAGGGACTAAGGCTCTCGCGGATGTAGCGTTTGTCCATGAGATCTTGGACCTGCCGTTCCAGCTCCTTAGCTTCCTCAGGGTTGGCACGGTAAGCGGCTCGGTTTGGTAGTGGCGCGCCGGGTTACAAGATCGATCTGATGTTCTATGCCACGGACAGGGGGTAAACCGGCAGGGATCTCGTCAGGGAAGACATCCTTGTATCGTCCCATGAGGTCCTGTACTACGTCTGGTTACTTCAGGAGCTTCTAAACCTGCAAAACAACCTTCCTTAAAGATCATTAGTAGCACCTGTGTCTCACGTTGTAACGATTTAAGCACTTGTCGGAAGTCATGTAAAGGTTAGTGTTACTTACCTGGCCGGACTGCGTCATTGCCTTCTGCATTTCATGAACTTCTTGAGGGCTGAGAGGTGCTAGGCTGTGCTTCTTGTTGTGTGACGAAAATGTAGATGTTGGTGCGGCCATGGTGAAGTGTCTCCTTGTCAAACTGCCACGGCCTTCCGAGAAGTATATGGCCGGCTTGCATGGGCAACAACATCACACTTGACCTGGTCTTGGTATTGCCAATACTGAAGGACACAACAACTTGTTCGGAATCTTGAGCTCAGTCTCATCATTGAGCCATTTGAGACGGTATGGTCGAGGATGGGCAGTTTTGACCAACCCTAGCTTATCAACAAGATACTTGCTAGCCACGTTAGTACAAGATCCGCCATCTATGATCAAACTACATACCTTTGTGATCAACACTACATCTGGTGTGGAAGATGTTCTCCCGCTGGATGGCTCTGGGTCAAAGAGGGTGCTAAGAGCTCTCCGGGTCACTAGCAGCTCGCCTGTCTCGGGTAGTCGGTTACTTCCTCATCAGAGATCACTGTCACGGCCGCCGCCGGCCTCATCTGGGATTCTACTCACCATCCCCCTTTAGGACCATCACTCGTTGTTTGGACAATCCCGAGCGTAGTGGCCTTTGCCCTGACACTTATAAAAATGATGTCACGGAGTACGCAAATTTTGGGCTTGAGTTCTTACCCTGCTCCGGCTTAGTTGCATTAGACGATTCAGCCTGGTTTGTCTTGAATCGGCTCTCAATCTCAATCGTCTTGCCCTTGTCGCCTACTTTGAACCCGGTTGAGTCCAAGCAGGTTTGCTGCGGCTGGTACTGGCCGTCTTGCGCTTGATGTGCTGCTCGGCTTGCGTAGCAAAGTTCAACAGATCGTTGAAGTCTTCATAATGTTGTCTCTTCCACCTTGCGGGCAATGCGGTCTTGCAGCCCTTCCAGGAATGGGACATCATTGTCTCCTCGGGCTCGTCGGTCTCAAGCTATTCCTAAGTGCCTCGAACTCCTCGAAGTACTCCTCCACAGTCTTAGTTCCCTGCGTAAGTTTACGAAAACGTTTTAGTACATCACGCTGGTAGTAAGATGGAATGTAACATCGCGCGAAGCTTGGTCTGCATCTCGGCCAATTACGCGCTCTCCCACACTGGCCCGACTTAGCAACGTTAGATCCC